>NC_081555.1:28733265-29039102 GCF_963082655.1 Stomoxys calcitrans | reverse complement strand
TACAGCAATTTCAAACTCACCTCGATTTTTTTTACCATTTTTCCAATATTAATTATACGATTTTGAGCTTGTTTTTTGAAGAAAAAACATGGGACTTGCACTAATCCGATTTTTTTGCAATAATCTACTATACTGTATACTCAACTCGAAAAATTTTTTCGCATCAAAAATTGAAAAATTTCATAAGGGGGTAGCCTTTGCTAAAAAAATGCAAAAAAAATAGAATGTGAAATTTCACGTAATTTTGTTTATTGTTCGAATCGTTTTCGAATTTCGAACTGCGGAATGCTGGAAAATGATCGAAATTCGAAAAAATGAAGGAGTTACAGCGTTATTGACCTTAAAAATGACCTTGAATTTTTACGCTAAAATAGATTTGATTTTTGCGATGTTTTTCATAGAAAACTTTACACTATTCCTTCATCCAGCACCACTACGGAAAGAGATTTTCCCCACGAATCCAACGGTGTCTGAAAAATTGTGATGTTTGCAAAACTAAGGAAGTTACAGCAATTGCAAACTCACGTTGGTTTTTTTGAATTTTTTTGGATATTAATTATGCGATTTTGAAGCAATACTCTAAAGTTTTCAAGGAAATAGGAATGAGTATTGCTTCGTCCAGCACCATTACAGAAAGGGATTTTCCTGACGAATCCAACGGTGTCCTCAGATTTTTGAAATTCGCAAAACTAACAATGTTACAGCAATTTCAAACTCACCTCGATTTTTTTTACCATTTTTCCAATATTAATTATACGATTTTGAGCTTGTTTTTTGAAGAAAAAACATGGGACTTGCACTAATCCGATTTTTTTGCAATAATCTACAATACTGTATACTCAACTCGAAAAATTTTTTCGCATCAAAAATTGAAAAATTTCATAAAAAAATAAAATGTGAAATTTCACGTAATTTTGTTTATTGTTCGAATCGTTTTCGAATTTCGAACTGCGGAATGCTGGAAAATGATCGAAATTCGAAAAAATGAAGGAGTTACAGCGTTATTGACCTTAAAAATGACCTTGAATTTTTACGCTAAAATAGATTTGATTTTTGCGATGTTTTTCATAGAAAACTTTACACTATTCCTTCATCCAGCACCACTACGGAAAGAGATTTTCCCCACGAATCCAACGGTGTCTGAAAAATTGTGATGTTTGCAAAACTAAGGAAGTTACAGCAATTGCAAACTCACGTTGGTTTTTTTGAATTTTTTGGATATTAATTATGCGATTTTGAAGCAATACTCTAAAGTTTTCAAGGAAATAGGAATTAGTATTGCTTCGTCCAGCACCATTACAGAAAGGGATTTTCCTGACGAATCCAACGGTGTCCTCAGAATTTTGAAATTCGCAAAACTAACAATGTTACAGCAATTTCAAACTCACCTCGATTTTTTTTACCATTTTTCCAATATTAATTATACGATTTTGAGCTTGTTTTTTGAAGAAAAACATGGGACTTGCACTAATCCGATTTTTTTGCAATAATCTACAATACTGTATACTCAACTCGAAAAATTTTTTCGCATCAAAAATTGAAAAATTTCATAAGGGGGTAGCCTTTGCTAAAAAAAATGCAAAAAAAATAAAATGTGAAATTTCACGTAATTTTGTTTATTGTTCGAATCGTTTTCGAATTTCGAACTGCGGAATGCTGGAAAATGATCGAAATTCGAAAAAATGAAGGAGTTACAGCGTTATTGACCTTAAAAATGACCTTGAATTTTTACGCTAAATAGATTTGATTTTTGCGATGTTTTTCATAGAAAACTTTACACTATTCCTTCATCCAGCACCACTACGGAAAGAGATTTTCCCCACGAATCCAACGGTGTCTGAAAAATTGTGATGTTTGCAAAACTAAGGAAGTTACAGCAATTGCAAACTCACGTTGGTTTTTTTGAATTTTTTGGATATTAATTATGCGATTTTGAAGCAATACTCTAAAGTTTTCAAGGAAATAGGAATGAGTATTGCTTCGTCCAGCACCATTACAGAAAGGGATTTTCCTGACGAATCCAACGGTGTCCTCAGAATTTTGAAATTCGCAAAACTAACAATGTTACAGCAATTTCAAACTCACCTCGATTTTTTTTACCATTTTTCCAATATTAATTATACGATTTTGAGCTTGTTTTTTGAAGAAAAAACATGGGACTTGCACTAATCCGATTTTTTTGCAATAATCTACAATACTGTATACTCAACTCGAAAATTTTTTTCGCATCAAAAATTGAAAAATTTCATAAGGGGGTAGCCTTTGCTAAAAAAAATGCAAAAAAAATAAAATGTGAAATTTCACGTAATTTTGTTTATACTGCATACTCAACTCGAAAAATTTTTTCGCATCAAAAATTGAAAAATTTCATAAGGGGGTAGCCTTTGCTAAAAAAAATGCAAAAAAAAAATAAAATGTGAAATTTCACGTAATTTTGTTTATTGTTCGAATCGTTTTCGAATTTCGAACTGCGGAATGCTGGAAAATGATCGAAATTCGAAAAAATGAAGGAGTTACAGCGTTATTGACCTTAAAAATGACCTTGAATTTTTACGCTAAAATAGATTTGATTTTTGCGATGTTTTTCATAGAAAACTTTACACTATTCCTTCATCCAGCACCACTACGGAAAGAGATTTTCCCCACGAATCCAACGGTGTCTGAAAAATTGTGATGTTTGCAAAACTAAGGAAGTTACAGCAATTGCAAACTCACGTTGGTTTTTTTGAATTTTTTGGATATTAATTATGCGATTTTGAAGCAATACTCTAAAGTTTTCAAGGAAATAGGAATGAGTATTGCTTCGTCCAGCACCATTACAGAAAGGGATTTTCCTGACGAATCCAACGGTGTCCTCAGAATTTTGAAATTCGCAAAACTAACAATGTTACAGCAATTTCAAACTCACCTCGATTTTTTTTACCATTTTTCCAATATTAATTATACGATTTTGAGCTTGTTTTTTGAAGAAAAAACATTTCGAACTGCGGAATGCTGGAAAATGATCAAAATTCGAAAAAATGAAGGAGTTACAGCGTTATTGACCTTAAAAATGACCTTGAATTTTTACGCTAAAATAGATTTGATTTTTGCGATGTTTTTCATAGAAAACTTTACACTATTCCTTCATCCAGCACCACTACGGAAAGAGATTTTCCCCACGAATACAACGGTGATGTTTGCAAAACTAAGGAAGTTACAGCAATTGCAAACTCACGTTGGTTTTTTTGAATTTTTTGGATATTAATTATGCGATTTTGAATCAATACTCTAAAGTTTTCAAGGAAATAGGAATGAGTATTGCTTCGTCCAGCACCATTACAGAAAGGGATTTTCCTGACGAATCCAACGGTGTCCTCAGAATTTTGAAATTCCCAAAACTAACAATGTTACAGCAATTTCAAACTCACCTCGATTTTTTTTACCATTTTTCCAATATTAATTATACGATTTTGAGCTTGTTTTTTGAAGAAAAAACATGGGACTTGCACTAATCCGATTTTTTTGCAATAATCTACAATACTGTATACTCAACTCGAAAAATTTTTTCGCATCAAAAATTGAAAAATTTCATAAGGGGGTAGCCTTTGCTAAAAAAATGCAAAAAAAATAAAATGTGAAATTTCACGTAATTTTGTTTATTGTTCGAATCGTTTTCGAATTTCGAACTGCGGAATGCTGGAAAATGATCGAAATTCGAAAAAATGAAGGAGTTACAGCGTTATTGACCTTAAAAATGACCTTGAATTTTTACGCTAAAATAGATTTGATTTTTGCGATGTTTTTCATAGAAAACTTTACACTATTCCTTCATCCAGCACCACTACGGAAAGAGATTTTCCCCACGAATCCAACGGTGTCTGAAAAATTGTGATGTTTGCAAAACTAAGGAAGTTACAGCAATTGCAAACTCACGTTGGTTTTCTTGAATTTTTTGGATATTAATTATGCGATTTTGAAGCAATACTCTAAAGTTTTCAAGGAAATAGGAATGAGTATTGCTTCGTCCAGCACCATTACAGAAAGGGATTTTCCTGACGAATCCAACGATGTCCTCAGAATTTTGAAATTCGCAAAACTAACAATGTTACAGCAATTTCAAACTCACCTCGATTTTTTTACCATTTTTCCAATATTAATTATACGATTTTGAGCTTGTTTTTTGAAGAAAAAACATGGGACTTGCACTAATCCGATTTTTTTGCAATAATCTACAATACTGTATACTCAACTCGAAAAATTTTTTCGCATCAAAAATTGAAAAATTTCATAAGGGGGTAGCCTTTGCTAAAAAAATGCAAAAAAAAATAAAATGTGAAATTTCACGTAATTTTGTTTATTGTTCGAATCGTTTTCGAATTTCGAACTGCGGAATGCTGGAAAATGATCGAAATTCGAAAAAATGAAGGAGTTACAGCGTTATTGACCTTAAAAATGACCTTGAATTTTTACGCTAAAATAGATTTGATTTTTGCGATGTTTTTCATAGAAAACTTTACACTATTCCTTCATCCAGCACCACTACGGAAAGAGATTTTCCCCACGAATCCAACGGTGTCTGAAAAATTGTGATGTTTGCAAAACTAAGGAAGTTACAGCAATTGCAAACTCACGTTGGTTTTTTTGAATTTTTTGGATATTAATTATGCGATTTTGAAGCAATACTCTAAAGTTTTCAAGGAAATAGGAATGAGTATTGCTTCGTCCAGCACCATTACAGAAAGGGATTTTCCTGACGAATCCAACGGTGTCCTCAGAATTTTGAAATTCGCAAAACTAACAATGTTACAGCAATTTCAAACTCACCTCGATTTTTTTTACCATTTTTCCAATATTAATTATACGATTTTGAGCTTGTTTTTTGAAGAAAAAACATTTCGAACTGCGGAATGCTGGAAAATGATCAAAATTCGAAAAAATGAAGGAGTTACAGCGTTATTGACCTTAAAAATGACCTTGAATTTTTACGCTAAAATAGATTTGATTTTTGCGATGTTTTTCATAGAAAACTTTACACTATTCCTTCATCCAGCACCACTACGGAAAGAGATTTTCCCCACGAATACAACGGTGATGTTTGCAAAACTAAGGAAGTTACAGCAATTGCAAACTCACGTTGGTTTTTTTGAATTTTTTGGATATTAATTATGCGATTTTGAATCAATACTCTAAAGTTTTCAAGGAAATAGGAATGAGTATTGCTTCGTCCAGCACCATTACAGAAAGGGATTTTCCTGACGAATCCAACGGTGTCCTCAGAATTTTGAAATTCCCAAAACTAACAATGTTACAGCAATTTCAAACTCACCTCGATTTTTTTTACCATTTTTCCAATATTAATTATACGATTTTGAGCTTGTTTTTTGAAGAAAAAACATGGGACTTGCACTAATCCGATTTTTTTGCAATAATCTACAATACTGTATACTCAACTCGAAAAATTTTTTCGCATCAAAAATTGAAAAATTTCATAAGGGGGTAGCCTTTGCTAAAAAAATGCAAAAAAAATAAAATGTGAAATTTCACGTAATTTTGTTTATTGTTCGAATCGTTTTCGAATTTCGAACTGCGGAATGCTGGAAAATGATCGAAATTCGAAAAAATGAAGGAGTTACAGCGTTATTGACCTTAAAAATGACCTTGAATTTTTACGCTAAAATAGATTTGATTTTTGCGATGTTTTTCATAGAAAACTTTACACTATTCCTTCATCCAGCACCACTACGGAAAGAGATTTTCCCCACGAATCCAACGGTGTCTGAAAAATTGTGATGTTTGCAAAACTAAGGAAGTTACAGCAATTGCAAACTCACGTTGGTTTTCTTGAATTTTTTGGATATTAATTATGCGATTTTGAAGCAATACTCTAAAGTTTTCAAGGAAATAGGAATGAGTATTGCTTCGTCCAGCACCATTACAGAAAGGGATTTTCCTGACGAATCCAACGATGTCCTCAGAATTTTGAAATTCGCAAAACTAACAATGTTACAGCAATTTCAAACTCACCTCGATTTTTTTACCATTTTTCCAATATTAATTATACGATTTTGAGCTTGTTTTTTGAAGAAAAAACATGGGACTTGCACTAATCCGATTTTTTTGCAATAATCTACAATACTGTATACTCAACTCGAAAAATTTTTTCGCATCAAAAATTGAAAAATTTCATAAGGGGGTAGCCTTTGCTAAAAAAATGCAAAAAAAAATAAAATGTGAAATTTCACGTAATTTTGTTTATTGTTCGAATCGTTTTCGAATTTCGAACTGCGGAATGCTGGAAAATGATCGAAATTCGAAAAAATGAAGGAGTTACAGCGTTATTGACCTTAAAAATGACCTTGAATTTTTACGCTAAAATAGATTTGATTTTTGCGATGTTTTTCATAGAAAACTTTACACTATTCCTTCATCCAGCACCACTACGGAAAGAGATTTTCCCCACGAATCCAACGGTGTCTGAAAAATTGTGATGTTTGCAAAACTAAGGAAGTTACAGTAATTGCAAACTCACGTTGGTTTTTTTGAATTTTTTGGATATTAATTATGCGATTTTGAAGCAATACTCTAAAGTTTTCAAGGAAATAGGAATGAGTATTGCTTCGTCCAGCACCATTACAGAAAGGGATTTTCCTGACGAATCCAACGGTGTCCTCAGAATTTTGAAATTCGCAAAACTAACAATGTTACAGCAATTTCAAACTCACCTCGATTTTTTTTACCATTTTTCCAATATTAATTATACGATTTTGAGCTTGTTTTTTGAAGAAAAAACATGGGACTTGCACTAATCCGATTTTTTTGCAATAATCTACAATACTGTATACTCAACTCGAAAAAATTTTTCGCATCAAAAATTGAAAAATTTCATAAGGGGGTAGCCTTTGCTAAAAAAATGCAAAAAAAATAAAATGTGAAATTTCACGTAATTTTGTTTATTGTTCGAATCGTTTTCGAATTTCGAACTGCGGAATGCTGGAAAATGATCGAAATTCGAAAAAATGAAGGAGTTACAGCGTTATTGACCTTAAAAATGACCTTGAATTTTTACGCTAAAATAGATTTGATTTTTGCGATGTTTTTCATAGAAAACTTTACACTATTCCTTCATCCAGCACCACTACGGAAAGAGATTTTCCCCACGAATCCAACGGTGTCTGAAAAATTGTGATGTTTGCAAAACTAAGGAAGTTACAGCAATTGCAAACTCACGTTGGTTTTCTTGAATTTTTTGGATATTAATTATGCGATTTTGAAGCAATACTCTAAAGTTTTCAAGGAAATAGGAATGAGTATTGCTTCGTCCAGCACCATTACAGAAAGGGATTTTCCTGACGAATCCAACGATGTCCTCAGAATTTTGAAATTCGCAAAACTAACAATGTTACAGCAATTTCAAACTCACCTCGATTTTTTTACCATTTTTCCAATATTAATTATACGATTTTGAGCTTGTTTTTTGAAGAAAAAACATGGGACTTGCACTAATCCGATTTTTTTGCAATAATCTACAATACTGTATACTCAACTCGAAAAATTTTTTCGCATCAAAAATTGAAAAATTTCATAAGGGGGTAGCCTTTGCTAAAAAAATGCAAAAAAAAATAAAATGTGAAATTTCACGTAATTTTGTTTATTGTTCGAATCGTTTTCGAATTTCGAACTGCGGAATGCTGGAAAATGATCGAAATTCGAAAAAATGAAGGAGTTACAGCGTTATTGACCTTAAAAATGACCTTGAATTTTTACGCTAAAATAGATTTGATTTTTGCGATGTTTTTCATAGAAAACTTTACACTATTCCTTCATCCAGCACCACTACGGAAAGAGATTTTCCCCACGAATCCAACGGTGTCTGAAAAATTGTGATGTTTGCAAAACTAAGGAAGTTACAGCAATTGCAAACTCACGTTGGTTTTTTTGAATTTTTTGGATATTAATTATGCGATTTTGAAGCAATACTCTAAAGTTTTCAAGGAAATAGGAATGAGTATTGCTTCGTCCAGCACCATTACAGAAAGGGATTTTCCTGACGAATCCAACGGTGTCCTCAGAATTTTGAAATTCGCAAAACTAACAATGTTACAGCAATTTCAAACTCACCTCGATTTTTTTTACCATTTTTCCAATATTAATTATACGATTTTGAGCTTGTTTTTTGAAGAAAAAACATGGGACTTGCACTAATCCGATTTTTTTGCAATAATCTACAATACTGTATACTCAACTCGAAAAAATTTTTCGCATCAAAAATTGAAAAATTTCATAAGGGGGTAGCCTTTGCTAAAAAAATGCAAAAAAAATAAAATGTGAAATTTCACGTAATTTTGTTTATTGTTCGAATCGTTTTCGAATTTCGAACTGCGGAATGCTGGAAAATGATCGAAATTCGAAAAAATGAAGGAGTTACAGCGTTATTGACCTTAAAAATGACCTTGAATTTTTACGCTAAAATAGATTTGATTTTTGCGATGTTTTTCATAGAAAACTTTACACTATTCCTTCATCCAGCACCACTACGGAAAGAGATTTTCCCCACGAATCCAACGGTGTCTGAAAAATTGTGATGTTTGCAAAACTAAGGAAGTTACAGCAATTGCAAACTCACGTTGGTTTTCTTGAATTTTTTGGATATTAATTATGCGATTTTGAAGCAATACTCTAAAGTTTTCAAGGAAATAGGAATGAGTATTGCTTCGTCCAGCACCATTACAGAAAGGGATTTTCCTGACGAATCCAACGATGTCCTCAGAATTTTGAAATTCGCAAAACTAACAATGTTACAGCAATTTCAAACTCACCTCGATTTTTTTACCATTTTTCCAATATTAATTATACGATTTTGAGCTTGTTTTTTGAAGAAAAAACATGGGACTTGCACTAATCCGATTTTTTTGCAATAATCTACAATACTGTATACTCAACTCGAAAAATTTTTTCGCATCAAAAATTGAAAAATTTCATAAGGGGGTAGCCTTTGCTAAAAAAATGCAAAAAAAAATAAAATGTGAAATTTCACGTAATTTTGTTTATTGTTCGAATCGTTTTCGAATTTCGAACTGCGGAATGCTGGAAAATGATCGAAATTCGAAAAAATGAAGGAGTTACAGCGTTATTGACCTTAAAAATGACCTTGAATTTTTACGCTAAAATAGATTTGATTTTTGCGATGTTTTTCATAGAAAACTTTACACTATTCCTTCATCCAGCACCACTACGGAAAGAGATTTTCCCCACGAATCCAACGGTGTCTGAAAAATTGTGATGTTTGCAAAACTAAGGAAGTTACAGCAATTGCAAACTCACGTTGGTTTTTTTGAATTTTTTGGATATTAATTATGCGATTTTGAAGCAATACTCTAAAGTTTTCAAGGAAATAGGAATGAGTATTGCTTCGTCCAGCACCATTACAGAAAGGGATTTTCCTGACGAATCCAACGGTGTCCTCAGAATTTTGAAATTCGCAAAACTAACAATGTTACAGCAATTTCAAACTCACCTCGATTTTTTTTACCATTTTTCCAATATTAATTATACGATTTTGAGCTTGTTTTTTGAAGAAAAAACATGGGACTTGCACTAATCCGATTTTTTTGCAATAATCTACAATACTGTATACTCAACTCGAAAAATTTTTTCGCATCAAAAATTGAAAAATTTCATAAGGGGGTAGCCTTTGCTAAAAAAATGCAAAAAAAAATAAAATGTGAAATTTCACGTAATTTTGTTTATTGTTCGAATCGTTTTCGAATTTCGAACTGCGGAATGCTGGAAAATGATCGAAATTCGAAAAAATGAAGGAGTTACAGCGTTATTGACCTTAAAAATGACCTTGAATTTTTACGCTAAAATAGATTTGATTTTTGCGATGTTTTTCATAGAAAACTTTACACTATTCCTTCATCCAGCACCACTACGAAAAGAGATTTTCCCCACGAATCCAACGGTGTCTGAAAAATTGTGATGTTTGCAAAACTAAGGAAGTTACATCAATTGCAAACTCACGTTGGTTTTTTTGAATTTTTTGGATAATAATTATGCGATTTTGAAGCAATACTCTAAAGTTTTCAAAGAAATAGGAATGAGTATTGCTTCGTCCAGCACCATTACAGAAAGGGATTTTCCTGACGAATCCAACGGTGTCCTCAGAATTTTGAAATTCGCAAAACTAACAATGTTACAGCAATTTCAAACTCACCTCGATTTTTTTTACCATTTTTCCAATATTAATTATACGATTTTGAGCTTGTTTTTTGAAGAAAAAACATGGGACTTGCACTAATCCGATTTTTTTGCAATAATCTACAATACTGTATACTCAACTCGAAAAATTTTTTCGCATCAAAAATTGAAAAATTTCATAAGGGGGTAGCCTTTGCTAAAAAAATGCAAAAAAAATAAAATGTGAAATTTCACGTAATTTTGTTTATTGTTCGAATCGTTTTCGAATTTCGAACTGCGGAATGCTGGAAAATGATCGAAATTCGAAAAAATGAAGGAGTTACAGCGTTATTGACCTTAAAAATGACCTTGAATTTTTACGCTAAAATAGATTTGATTTTTGCGATGTTTTTCATAGAAAACTTTACACTATTCCTTCATCCAGCACCACTACGGAAAGAGATTTTCCCCACGAATACAACGGTGTCTGAAAAATTGTGATGTTTGCAAAACTAAGGAAGTTACAGCAATTGCAAACTCACGTTGGTTTTTTTGAATTTTTTGGATATTAATTATGCGATTTTGAAGCAATACTCTAAAGTTTTCAAGGAAATAGGAATGAGTATTGCTTCGTCCAGCACCATTACAGAAAGGGATTTTCCTGACGAATCCAACGGTGTCCTCAGAATTTTGAAATTCCCAAAACTAACAATGTTACAGCAATTTCAAACTCACCTCGATTTTTTTTACCATTTTTCCAATATTAATTATACGATTTTGAGCTTGTTTTTTGAAGAAAAAACATGGGACTTGCACTAATCCGATTTTTTTGCAATAATCTACAATACTGTATACTCAACTCGAAAAAAAAATCAAAAATTGAAAAATTTCATAAGGGGGTAGCCTTTGCTAAAAAAATGCAAAAAAAATAAAATGTGAAATTTCACGTAATTTTGTTTATTGTTCGAATCGTTTTCGAATTTCGAACTGCGGAATGCTGGAAAATGATCGAAATTCGAAAAAATGAAGGAGTTACAGCGTTATTGACCTTAAAAATGACCTTGAATTTTTACGCTAAAATAGATTTGATTTTTGCGATGTTTTTCATAGAAAACTTTAGACTATTCCTTCATCCAGCACCACTACGGAAAGAGATTTTCCCCACGAATCCAACGGTGTCTGAAAAATTGTGATGTTTGCAAAACTAAGGAAGTTACAGCAATTGCAAACTCACGTTGGTTTTTTTGAATTTTTTGGATATTAATTATGCGATTTTGAAGCAATACTCTAAAGTTTTCAAGGAAATAGGAATGAGTATTGCTTCGTCCAGCACCATTACAGAAAGGGATTTTCCTGACGAATCCAACGGTGTCCTCAGAATTTTGAAATTCGCAAAACTAACAATGTTACAGCAATTTCAAACTCACCTCGATTTTTTTTACCATTTTTCCAATATTAATTATACGATTTTGAGCTTGTTTTTTGAAGAAAAAACATGGGACTTGCACTAATCCGATTTTTTTGCAATAATCTACAATACTGTATACTCAACTCGAAAAATTTTTTCGCATCAAAAATTGAAAAATTTCATAAGGGGGTAGCCTTTGCTAAAAAAATGCAAAAAAAATAAAATGTGATATTTCACGTAATTTTGTTTATTGTTCGAATCGTTTTCGAATTTCGAACTGCGGAATGCTGGAAAATGATCGAAATTCGAAAAAATGAAGGAGTTACAGCGTTATTGACCTTAAAAATGACCTTGAATTTTTACGCTAAAATAGATTTGATTTTTGCGATGTTTTTCATAGAAAACTTTACACTATTCCTTCATCCAGCACCACTACGGAAAGAGATTTTCCCCACGAATCCAACGGTGTCTGAAAAATTGTGATGTTTGCAAAACTAAGGAAGTTACAGCAATTGCAAACTCACGTTGGTTTTTTTGAATTTTTTGGATATTAATTATGCGATTTTGAAGCAATACTCTAAAGTTTTCAAGGAAATAGGAATGAGTATTGCTTCGTCCAGCACCATTACAGAAAGGGATTTTCCTGACGAATCCAACGGTGTCCTCAGAATTTTGAAATTCGCAAAACTAACAATGTTACAGCAATTTCAAACTCACCTCGATTTTTTTTACCATTTTTCCAATATTAATTATACGATTTTGAGCTTGTTTTTTGAAGAAAAAACATGGGACTTGCACTAATCCGATTTTTTTGCAATAATCTACAATACTGTATACTCAACTCGAAAAATTTTTTCGCATCAAAAATTGAAAAATTTCATAAGGGGGTAGCCTTTGCTAAAAAAATGCAAAAAAAAAATAAAATGTGAAATTTCACGTAATTTTGTTTATTGTTCGAATCGTTTTCGAATTTCGAACTGCGGAATGCTGGAAAATGATCGAAATTCGAAAAAATGAAGGAGTTACAGCGTTATTGACCTTAAAAATGACCTTGAATTTTTACCCTAAAATAGATTTGATTTTTGCGATGTTTTTCATAGAAAACTTTACACTATTCCTTCATCCAGCACCACTACGGAAAGAGATTTTCCCCACGAATCCAACGGTGTCTGAAAAATTGTGATGTTTGCAAAACTAAGGAAGTTACAGCAATTGCAAACTCACGTTGGTTTTTTTGAATTTTTTGGATATTAATTATGCGATTTTGAAGCAATACTCTAAAGTTTTCAAGGAAATAGGAATGAGTATTGCTTCGTCCAGCACCATTACAAAAAGGGATTTTCCTGACGAATCCAACGGTGTCCTCAGAATTTTGAAATTCGCAAAACTAACAATGTTACAGCAATTTCAAACTCACCTCGATTTTTTTTACCATTTTTCCAATGTTAATTATACGATTTTGAGCTTGTTTTTTGAAGAAAAAACATGGGACTTGCACTAATCCGATTTTTTTGCAATAATCTACAATACTGTATACTCAACTCGAAAAATTTTTTCGCATCAAAAATTGAAAAATTTCATAAGGGGGTAGCCTTTGCTAAAAAAATGCAAAAAAAATAAAATGTGAAATTTCACGTAATTTTGTTTATTGTTCGAATCGTTTTCGAATTTCGAACTGCGGAATGCTGGAAAATGATCGAAATTCGAAAAAATTAAGGAGTTACAGCGTTATTGACCTTAAAAATGACCTTGAATTTTTACGCTAAAATAGATTTGATTTTTGCGATGTTTTTCATAGAAAACTTTACACTATTCCTTCATCCAGCACCACTACGGAAAGAGATTTTCCCCACGAATCCAACGGTGTCTGAAAAATTGTGATGTTTGCAAAACTAAGGAAGTTACAGCAATTGCAAACTCACGTTGGTTTTTTTGAATTTTTTGGATATTAATTATGCGATTTTGAAGCAATACTCTAAAGTTTTCAAGGAAATAGGAATGAGTATTGCTTCGTCCAGCACCATTACAGAAAGGGATTTTCCTGACGAATCCAACGGTGTCCTCAGAATTTTGAAATTCGCAAAACTAACAATGTTACAGCAATTTCAAACTCACCTCGATTTTTTTTACCATTTTTCCAATATTAATTATACGATTTTGAGCTTGTTTTTTGAAGAAAAAACATGGGACTTGCACTAATCCGATTTTTTTGCAATAATCTACAATACTGTATACTCAACTCGAAAAATTTTTTCGCATCAAAAATTGAAAAATTTCATAAGGGGGTAGCCTTTGCTAAAAAAATGCAAAAAAAATAAAATGTGAAATTTCACGTAATTTTGTTTATTGTTCGAATCGTTTTCGAATTTCGAACTGCGGAATGCTGGAAAATGATCGAAATTCGAAAAAATGAAGGAGTTACAGCGTTATTGACCTTAAAAATGACCTTGAATTTTTACGCTAAAATAGATTTGATTTTTGCGATGTTTTTCATAGAAAACTTTACACTATTCCTTCATCCAGCACCACTACGGAAAGAGATTTTCCCCACAAATCCAACGGTGTCTGAAAAATTGTGATGTTTGCAAAACTAAGGAAGTTACAGCAATTGCAAACTCACGTTGGTTTTTTTGAATTTTTTGGATATTAATTATGCGATTTTGAAGCAATACTCTAAAGTTTTCAAGGAAATAGGAATGAGTATTGCTTCGTCCAGCACCATTACAGAAAGGGATTTTCCTGACGAATCCAACGGTGTCCTCAGAATTTTGAAATTCGCAAAACTAACAATGTTACAGCAATTTCAAACTCACCTCGATTTTTTTTACCATTTTTCTAATATTAATTATACGATTTTGAGCTTGTTTTTTGAAGAAAAAACATGGGACTTGCACTAATCCGATTTTTTTGCAATAATCTACAATACTGTATACTCAACTCGAAAAATTTTTTCGCATCAAAAATTGAAAAATTTCATAAAAATTTCTTTGCTAAAAAAATGCAAAAAAAATAAAATGTGAAATTTCACGTAATTTTGTTTATTGTTCGAATCGTTTTCGAATTTCGAACTGCGGAATGCTGGAAAATGATCGAAATTCGAAAAAATGAAGGAGTTACAGCGTTATTGACCTTAAAAATGACCTTGAATTTTTACGCTAAAATAGATTTGATTTTTGCGATGTTTTTCATAGAAAACTTTACACTATTCCTTCATCCAGCACCACTACGGAAAGAGATTTTCCCCACGAATCCAACGGTGTCTGAAAAATTGTGATGTTTGCAAAACTAAGGAAGTTACAGCAATTGCAAACTCACGTTGGTTTTTTTGAATTGTTTGGATATTAATTATGCGATTTTGAAGCAATACTCTAAAGTTTTCAAGGAAATAGGAATGAGTATTGCTTCGTCCAGCACCATTACAGAAAGGGATTTTGCTGACGAATCCAACGGTGTCCTCAGAATTTTGAAATTCGCAAAACTAACAATGTTACAGCAATTTCAAACTCACCTCGATTTTTTTTACCATTTTTCCAATATTAATTATACGATTTTGAGCTTGTTTTTTGAAGAAAAAACATGGGACTTGTACTAATCCGATTTTTTTGCAATAATCTACAATACTGTATACTCAACTCGAAAAATTTTTTCGCATCAAAAATTGAAAAATTTCATAAGGGGGTAGCCTTTGCTAAAAAAATGCAAAAAAAATAAAATGTGAAATTTCACGTAATTTTGTTTATTGTTCGAATCGTTTTCGAATTTCGAACTGCGGAATGCTGGAAAATGATCGAAATTCGAAAAAATGAAGGAGTTACAGCGTTATTGACCTTAAAAATGACCTTGAATTTTTACGCTAAAATAGATTTGATTTTTGCGATGTTTTTCATAGAAAACTTTACACTATTCCTTCATCCAGCACCACTACGGAAAGAGATTTTCCCCACGAATCCAACGGTGTCTGAAAAATTGTGATGTTTGCAAAACTAAGGAAGTTACAGCAATTGCAAACTCACGTTGGTTTTTTTGAATTTTTTGGATATTAATTATGCGATTTTGAAGCAATACTCTAAAGTTTTCAAGGAAATAGGAATGAGTATTGCTTCGTCCAGCACCATTACAGAAAGGGATTTTCCTGGCGAATCCAACGGTGTCCTCAGAATTTTGAAATTCGCAAAACTAACAATGTTACAGCAATTTCAAACTCACCTCGATTTTTTTTACCATTTTTCCAATATTAATTATACGATTTTGAGCTTGTTTTTGAAGAAAAAACATGGGACTTGCACTAATCCGATTTTTTTGCAATAATCTACAATACTGTATACTCAACTCAAAAAATTTTTTCGCATCAAAAATTGCACTAATCCGATTTTTTTGCAATAATCTACAATACTGTATACTCAACTCGAAAAATTTTTTCGCATCAAAAATTGAAAAATTTCATAAATTTGCTAAAAAAATGCAAAAAAAATAAAATGTGAAATTTCACGTAATTTTGTTTATTGTTCGAATCGTTTTCGAATTTCGAACTGCGGAATGCTGGAAAATGATCGAAATTCGAAAAAATGAAGGAGTTACAGCGTTATTGACCTTAAAAATGACCTTGAATTTTTACGCTAAAATAGATTTGATTTTTGCGATGTTTTTCATAGAAAACTTTACACTATTCCTTCATCCAGCACCACTACGGAAAGAGATTTTCCCCACGAATCCAACGGTGTCTGAAAAATTGTGATGTTTGCAAAACAAAGGAAGTTACAGCAATTGCAAACTCACGTTGGTTTTTTTGAATTTTTTGGATATTAATTATGCGATTTTGAAGCAATACTCTAAAGTTTTCAAGGATATAGGAATGAGTATTGCTTCGTCCAGCACCATTACAGAAAGGGATTTTCCTGACGAATCCAACGGTGTCCTCAGAATTTTGAAATTCGCAAAACTAACAATGTTACAGCAATTTCAAACTCACCTCGATTTTTTTACCATTTTTCCAATATTAATTATACGATTTTGAGCTTGTTTTTTGAAGAAAAAACATGGGACTTCACTAATCCGATTTTTTTGCAATAATCTACAATACTGTATACTCAACTCGAAAAATTTTTTCGCATCAAAAATTGAAAAATTTCATAAGGTAGCCTTTGCTAAAAAAATGCAAAAAAAAATAAAATGTGAAATTTCACGTAATTTTGTTTATTGTTCGAATCGTTTTCGAATTTCGAACTGCGGAATGCTGGAAAATGATCGAAATTCGAAAAAATGAAGGAGTTACAGCGTTATTGACCTTAAAAATGACCTTGAATTTTTACGCTAAAATAGATTTGATTTTTGCGATTTTTTTCATAGAAAACCTTACACTATTCCTTCATCCAGCACCACTACGGAAAGAGATTTTCCCCACGAATCCAACGGTGTCTGAAAAATTGTGATGTTTGCAAAACTAAGGAAGTTACAGCAATTGCAAACTCACGTTGGTTTTTTTGAATTTTTTGGATATTAATTATGCGATTTTGAAGCAATACTCTAAAGTTTTCAAGGAAATAGGAATGAGTATTGCTTCGTCCAGCACCATTACAGAAAGGGATTTTCCTGACGAATCCAACGGTGTCCTCAGAATTTTGAAATTCGCAAAACTAACAATGTTACAGCAATTTCAAACTCACCTCGATTTTTTTTACCATTTTTCCAATATTAATTATACGATTTTGAGCTTGTTTTTTGAAGAAAAAACATGGGACTTGCACTAATCCGATTTTTTTGCAATAATCTACAATACTGTATACTCAACTCGAAAAATTTTTTCGCATCAAAAATTGAAAAATTCCATAAGGGGGTAGCCTTTGCTAAAAAAATGCAAAAAAAAATAAAATGTGAAATTTCACGTAATTTTGTTTATTGTTCGAATCGTTTTCGAATTTCGAACTGCGGAATGCTGGAAAATGATCGAAATTCGAAAAAATGAAGGAGTTACAGCGTTATTGACCTTAAAAATGACCTTGAATTTTTACGCTAAAATAGATTTGATTTTTGCGATGTTTTTCATAGAAAACTTTACACTATTCCTTCATCCAGCACCACTACGGAAAGAGATTTTCCCCACGAATCCAACGGTGTCTGAAAAATTGTGATGTTTGCAAAACTAAGGAAGTTACAGCAATTGCAAACTCACGTTGGTTTTTTCGAATTTTTTGGATATTAATTATGCGATTTTGAAGCAATACTCTAAAGTTGTCAAGGAAATAGGAATGAGTATTGCTTCGTCCAGCACCATTACAGAAAGGGATTTTCCTGACGAATCCAACGGTGTCCTCAGAATTTTGAAATTCGCAAAACTAACAATGTTACAGCAATTTCAAACTCACCTCGATTTTTTTTACCATTTTTCCAATATTAATTATACGATTTTGAGCTTGTTTTTTGAAGAAAAAACATGGGACTTGCACTAATCCGATTTTTTTGCAATAATCTACAATACTGTATACTCAACTCGAAAAATTTTTTCGCATCAAAAATTGAAAAATTTCATAAGGTAGCCTTTGCTAAAAAAATGCAAAAAAAAATAAAATGTGAAATTTCACGTAATTTTGTTTATTGTTCGAATCGTTTTCGAATTTCGAACTGCGGAATGCTGGAAAATGATCGAAATTCGAAAAAATGAAGGAGTTACAGCGTTATTGACCTTAAAAATGACCTTGAATTTTTACGCTAAAATAGATTTGATTTTTGCGATTTTTTTCATAGAAAACCTTACACTATTCCTTCATCCAGCACCACTACGGAAAGAGATTTTCCCCACGAATCCAACGGTGTCTGAAAAATTGTGATGTTTGCAAAACTAAGGAAGTTACAGCAATTGCAAACTCACGTTGGTTTTTTTGAATTTTTTGGATATTAATTATGCGATTTTGAAGCAATACTCTAAAGTTGTCAAGGAAATAGGAATGAGTATTGCTTCGTCCAGCACCATTACAGAAAGGGATTTTCCTGACGAATCCAACGGTGTCCTCAGAATTTTGAAATTCGCAAAACTAACAATGTTACAGCAATTTCAATCTCACCTCGATTTTTTTTACCATTTTTCCAATATTAATTATACGATTTTGAGCTTGTTTTTTGAAGAAAAAACATGGGACTTGCACTAATCCGATTTTTTTGCAATAATCTACAATACTGTATACTCAACTCGAAAAATTTTTTCGCATCAAAAATTGAAAAATTTCATAAGGGGGTAGCCTTTGCTAAAAAAATGCAAAAAAAAATGAAATGTGAAATTTCACGTAATTTTGTTTATTGTTCGAATCGTTTTCGAATTTCGAACTGCGGAATGCTGGAAAATGATCGAAATTCGAAAAAATGAAGGAGTTACAGCGTTATTGACCTTAAAAATGACCTTGAATTTTTACGCTAAAATAGATTTGATTTTTGCGATGTTTTTCATAGAAAACTTTACACTATTCCTTCATCCACCACCACTACGGAAAGAGATTTTCCCCACGAATCCAACGGTGTCTGAAAAATTGTGATGTTTGCAAAACTAAGGAAGTTACAGCAATTGCAAACTCACGTTGGTTTTTTTGAATTTTTTGGATATTAATTATGCGATTTTGAAGCAATGCTCTAAAGTTTTCAAGGAAATAGGAATGAGTATTGCTTCATCCAGCACCATTACAGAAAGGGATTTTCCTGACGAATCCAACGGTGTCCTCAGAATTTTGAAATTCGCAAAACTAACAATGTTACAGCAATTTCAAACTCACCTCGATTTTTTTTACCATTTTTCCAATATTAATTATACGATTTTGAGCTTGTTTTTTGAAGAAAAAACATGGGACTTGCACTAATCCGATTTTTTTGCAATAATCTACAATACTGTATACTCAACTCGAAAAATTTTTTCGCATCAAAAATTGAAAAATTTCATAAGGGGGTAGCCTTTGCTAAAAAAATGCAAAAAAAATAAAATATGAAATTTCACGTAATTTTGTTTATTGTTCGAATCGTTTTCGAATTTCGAACTGCGGAATGCTGGAAAATGATCGAAATTCGAAAAAATGAAGGAGTTACAACGTTATTGACCTTAAAAATGACCTTGAATTTTTACGCTAAAATAGATTTGATTTTTGCGATGTTTTTCATAGAAAACTTTACACTATTCCTTCATCCAGCACCACTACGGAAAGAGATTTTCCCCACGAATCCAACGGTGTCTGAAAAATTGTGATGTTTGCAAAACTAAGGAAGTTACAGCAATTGCAAACTCACGTTGGTTTTTTTGAATTTTTTGGATATTAATTATGCGATTTTGAAGCAATACTCTAAAGTTTTCAAGGAAATAGGAATGAGTATTGCTTCGTCCAGCACCATTACAGAAAGGGATTTTCCTGACGAATCCAACGGTGTCCTCAGAATTTTGAAATTCGCAAAACTAACAATGTTACAGCAATTTCAAACTCACCTCGATTTTTTTTACCATTTTTCCAATATTAATTATACGATTTTGAGCTTGTTTTTTGAAGAAAAAACATGGGACTTGCACTAATCCGATTTTTTTGCAATAATCTACAATACTGTATACTCAACTCGAAAAATTTTTTCGCATCAAAAATTGCACTAATCCGATTTTTTTGCAATAATCTACAATACTGTATACTCAACTCGAAAAATTTTTTCGCATCAAAAATTGAAAAATTTCATAAGGGGGTAGCCTTTGCTAAAAAAATGCAAAAAAAAATAAAATGTGAAATTTCACGTAATTTTGTTTATTGTTCGAATCGTTTTCGAATTTCGAACTGCGGAATGCTGGAAAGTGATCGAAATTCGAAAAAATTAAGGAGTTACGTTGGTTTTTTTGAATTTTTTGGATATTAATTATGCGATTTTGAAGCAATGCTCTAAAGTTTTCAAGGAAATAGGAATGAGTATTGCTTCATCCAGCACCATTACAGAAAGGGATTTTCCTGACGAATCCAACGGTGTCCTCAGAATTTTGAAATTCGCAAAACTAACAATGTTACAGCAATTTCAAACTCACCTCGATTTTTTTTACCATTTTTCCAATATTAATTATACGATTTTGAGCTTGTTTTTTGAAGAAAAAACATGGGACTTGCACTAATCCGATTTTTTTGCAATAATCTACAATACTGTATACTCAACTCGAAAAATTTTTTCGCATCAAAAATTGAAAAATTTCATAAGGGGGTAGCCTTTGCTAAAAAAATGCAAAAAAAATAAAATATGAAATTTCACGTAATTTTGTTTATTGTTCGAATCGTTTTCGAATTTCGAACTGCGGAATGCTGGAAAATGATCGAAATTCGAAAAAATGAA
This sequence comes from Stomoxys calcitrans, assembly GCF_963082655.1. Taxonomy (NCBI): domain Eukaryota; kingdom Metazoa; phylum Arthropoda; class Insecta; order Diptera; family Muscidae; genus Stomoxys; species Stomoxys calcitrans. The sequence continues at coordinate 29,018,206 of NC_081555.1, read as the reverse complement.
GGAGTTACAGCGTTATTGACCTTAAAAATGACCTTGAATTTTTACGCTAAAATAGATTTGATTTTTGCGATGTTTTTCATAGAAAACTTTACACTATTCCTTCATCCAGCACCACTACGGAAAGAGATTTTCCCCACGAATCCAACGGTGTCTGAAAAATTGTGATGTTTGCAAAACTAAGGAAGTTACAGCAATTGCAAACTCACGTTGGTTTTTTTGAATTTTTTGGATATTAATTATGCGATTTTGAAGCAATACTCTAAAGTTTTCAAGGAAATAGGAATGAGTATTGCTTCGTCCAGCACCATTACAGAAAGGGATTTTCCTGACGAATCCAACGGTGTCCTCAGAATTTTGAAATTCGCAAAACTAACAATGTTACAGCAATTTCAAACTCACCTCGATTTTTTTTACCATTTTTCCAATATTAATTATACGATTTTGAGCTTGTTTTTTGAAGAAAAAACATGGGACTTGCACTAATCCGATTTTTTTGCAATAATCTACAATACTGTATACTCAACTCGAAAAATTTTTTCGCATCAAAAATTGCACTAATCCGATTTTTTTGCAATAATCTACAATACTGTATACTCAACTCGAAAAATTTTTTCGCATCAAAAATTGAAAAATTTCATAAGGGGGTAGCCTTTGCTAAAAAAATGCAAAAAAAAATAAAATGTGAAATTTCACGTAATTTTGTTTATTGTTCGAATCGTTTTCGAATTTCGAACTGCGGAATGCTGGAAAATGATCGAAATTCGAAAAAATTAAGGAGTTACGTTGGTTTTTTTGAATTTTTTGGATATTAATTATGCGATTTTGAAGCAATGCTCTAAAGTTTTCAAGGAAATAGGAATGAGTATTGCTTCATCCAGCACCATTACAGAAAGGGATTTTCCTGACGAATCCAACGGTGTCCTCAGAATTTTGAAATTCGCAAAACTAACAATGTTACAGCAATTTCAAACTCACCTCGATTTTTTTTACCATTTTTCCAATATTAATTATACGATTTTGAGCTTGTTTTTTGAAGAAAAAACATGGGACTTGCACTAATCCGATTTTTTTGCAATAATCTACAATACTGTATACTCAACTCGAAAAATTTTTTCGCATCAAAAATTGAAAAATTTCATAAGGGGGTAGCCTTTGCTAAAAAAATGCAAAAAAATAAAATGTGAAATTTCACGTAATTTTGTTTATTGTTCGAATCGTTTTCGAATTTCGAACTGCGGAATGCTGGAAAATGATCGAAATTCGAAAAAATGAAGGAGTTACAGCGTTATTGACCTTAAAAATGACCTTGAATTTTTACGCTAAAATAGATTTGATTTTTGCGATGTTTTTCATAGAAAACTTTACACTATTCCTTCATCCAGCACCACTACGGAAAGAGATTTTCCCCACGAATCCAACGGTGTCTGAAAAATTGTGATGTTTGCAAAACTAAGGAAGTTACAGCAATTGCAAACTCACGTTGGTTTTTTTGAATTTTTTGGATATTAATTATGCGATTTTGAAGCAATACTCTAAAGTTTTCAAGGAAATAGGAATGAGTATTGCTTCGTCCAGCACCATTACAGAAAGGGATTTTCCTGACGAATCCAACGGTGTCCTCAGAATTTTGAAATTCGCAAAACTAACAATGTTACAGCAATTTCAAACTCACCTCGATTTTTTTTACCATTTTTCCAATATTAATTATACGATTTTGAGCTTGTTTTTTGAAGAAAAAACATGGGACTTGCACTAATCCGATTTTTTTGCAATAATCTACAATACTGTATACTCAACTCGAAAAATTTTTTCGCATCAAAAATTGAAAAATTTCATAAGGGGGTAGCCTTTGCTAAAAAAATGCAAAAAAAAATAAAATGTGAAATTTCACGTAATTTTGTTTATTGTTCGAATCGTTTTCGAATTTCGAACTGCGGAATGCTGGAAAATGATCGAAATTCGAAAAAATGAAGGAGTTACAGCGTTATTGACCTTAAAAATGACCTTGAATTTTTACGCTAAAATAGATTTGATTTTTGCGATGTTTTTCATAGAAAACTTTACACTATTCTTTCATCCAGCACCACTACGGAAAGAGATTTTCCCCACGAATCCAACGGTGTCTGAAAAATTGTGATGTTTGCAAAACTAAGGAAGTTACAGCAATTGCAAACTCACGTTGGTTTTTTTGAATTTTTTGGATATTAATTATGCGATTTTGAAGCAATACTCTAAAGTTGTCAAGGAAATAGGAATGAGTATTGCTTCGTCCAGCACCATTACAGAAAGGGATTTTCCTGACGAATCCAACGGTGTCCTCAGAATTTTGAAATTCGCAAAACTAACAATGTTACAGCAATTTCAATCTCACCTCGATTTTTTTTACCATTTTTCCAATATTAATTATACGATTTTGAGCTTGTTTTTTGAAGAAAAAACATGGGACTTGCACTAATCGGATTTTTTTGCAATAATCTACAATACTGTATACTCAACTCGAAAAATTTTTTCGCATCAAAAATTGAAAAATTTCATAAGGGGGTAGCCTTTGCTAAAAAAATGCAAAAAAAAAATAAAATGTGAAATTTCACGTAATTTTGTTTATTGTTCGAATCGTTTTCGAATTTCGAACTGCGGAATGCTGGAAAATGATCGAAATTCGAAAAAATGAAGGAGTTACAGCGTTATTGACCTTAAAAATGACCTTGAATTTTTACGCTAAAATAGATTTGATTTTTGCGATGTTTTTCATAGAAAACTTTACACTATTCCTTCATCCAGCACCACTACGGAAAGAGATTTTCCCCACGAATCCAACGGTGTCTGAAAAATTGTGATGTTTGCAAAACTAAGGAAGTTACAGCAATTGCAAACTCACGTTGGTTTTTTTGAATTTTTTGGATATTAATTATGCGATTTTGAAGCAATACTCTAAAGTTTTCAAGGAAATAGGAATGAGTATTGCTTCGTCCAGCACCATTACAGAAAGGGATTTTCCTGACGAATCCAACGGTGTCCTCAGAATTTTGAAATTCGCAAAACTAACAATGTTACAGCAATTTCAAACTCACCTCGATTTTTTTACCATTTTTCCAATATTAATTTTTGAAGAAAAAACATGGGACTTGCACTAATCCGATTTTTTTGCAATAATCTACAATACTGTATACTCAACTCGAAAAATTTTTTCGCATCAAAAATTGAAAAATTTCATAAGGGGGTAGCCTTTGCTAAAAAAATGCAAAAAAAAATAAAATGTGAAATTTCACGTAATTTTGTTTATTGTTCGAATCGTTTTCGAATTTCGAACTGCGGAATGCTGGAAAATGATCGAAATTCGAAAAAATTAAGGAGTTACGTTGGTTTTTTTGAATTTTTTGGATATTAATTATGCGATTTTGAAGCAATGCTCTAAAGTTTTCAAGGAAATAGGAATGAGTATTGCTTCATCCAGCACCATTACAGAAAGGGATTTTCCTGACGAATCCAACGGTGTCCTCAGAATTTTGAAATTCGCAAAACTAACAATGTTACAGCAATTTCAAACTCACCTCGATTTTTTTTACCATTTTTCCAATATTAATTATACGATTTTGAGCTTGTTTTTTGAAGAAAAAACATGGGACTTGCACTAATCCGATTTTTTTGCAATAATCTACAATACTGTATACTCAACTCGAAAAATTTTTTCGCATCAAAAATTGCACTAATCCGATTTTTTTGCAATAATCTACAATACTGTATACTCAACTCGAAAAATTTTTTCGCATCAAAAATTGAAAAATTTCATAAGGGGGTAGCCTTTGCTAAAAAAATGCAAAAAAAAATAAAATGTGAAATTTCACGTAATTTTGTTTATTGTTCGAATCGTTTTCGAATTTCGAACTGCGGAATGCTGGAAAATGATCGAAATTCGAAAAAATGAAGGAGTTACAGCGTTATTGACCTTAAAAATGACCTTGAATTTTTACGCTAAAATAGATTTGATTTTTGCGATGTTTTTCATAGAAAACTTTACACTATTCTTTCATCCAGCACCACTACGGAAAGAGATTTTCCCCACGAATCCAACGGTGTCTGAAAAATTGTGATGTTTGCAAAACTAAGGAAGTTACAGCAATTGCAAACTCACGTTGGTTTTTTTGAATTTTTTGGATATTAATTATGCGATTTTGAAGCAATACTCTAAAGTTGTCAAGGAAATAGGAATGAGTATTGCTTCGTCCAGCACCATTACAGAAAGGGATTTTCCTGACGAATCCAACGGTGTCCTCAGAATTTGAAATTCGCAAAACTAACAATGTTACAGCAATTTCAAACTCACCTCGATTTTTTTTACCATTTTTCCAATATTAATTATACGATTTTGAGCTTGTTTTTTGAAGAAAAAACATGGGACTTGCACTAATCCGATTTTTTTGCAATAATCTACAATACTGTATACTCAACTCGAAAAATTTTTTCGCATCAAAAATTGCACTAATCCGATTTTTTTGCAATAATCTACAATACTGTATACTCAACTCGAAAAATTTTTTCGCATCAAAAATTGAAAAATTTCATAAGGGGGTAGCCTTTGGCTAAAAAAATGCAAAAAAAAATAAAATGTGAAATTTCACGTAATTTTGTTTATTGTTCGAATCGTTTTCGAATTTCGAACTGCGGAATGCTGGAAAATGATCGAAATTCGAAAAAATGAAGGAGTTACAGCGTTATTGACCTTAAAAATGACCTTGAATTTTTACGCTAAAATAGATTTGATTTTTGCGATGTTTTTCATAGAAAACTTTACACTATTCTTTCATCCAGCACCACTACGGAAAGAGATTTTCCCCACGAATCCAACGGTGTCTGAAAAATTGTGATGTTTGCAAAACTAAGGAAGTTACAGCAATTGCAAACTCACGTTGGTTTTTTTGAATTTTTTGGATATTAATTATGCGATTTTGAAGCAATACTCTAAAGTTGTCAAGGAAATAGGAATGAGTATTGCTTCGTCCAGCACCATTACAGAAAGCGATTTTCCTGACGAATCCAACGGTGTCCTCAGAATTTTGAAATTCGCAAAACTAACAATGTTACAGCAATTTCAAACTCACCTCGATTTTTTTTTACCATTTTTCCAATATTAATTATACGATTTTGAGCTTGTTTTTTGAAGAAAAAACATGGGACTTGCACTAATCCGATTTTTTTGCAATAATCTACAATACTGTATACTCAACTCGAAAAATTTTTTCGCATCAAAAATTGAAAAATTTCATAAGGGGGTAGCCTTTGCTAAAAAAATGCAAAAAAAAATAAAATGTGAAATTTCACGTAATTTTGTTTATTGTTCGAATCGTTTTCGAATTTCGAACTGCGGAATGCTGGAAAATGATCGAAATTCGAAAAAATGAAGGAGTTACAGCGTTATTGACCTTAAAAATGACCTTGAATTTTTACGCTAAAATAGATTTGATTTTTGCGATGTTTTTCATAGAAAACTTTACACTATTCCTCCATCCAGCACCACTACGGAAAGAGATTTTCCCCACGAATCCAACGGTGTCTGAAAAATTGTGATGTTTGCAAAACTAAGGAAGTTACAGCAATTGCAAACTCACGTTGCACAGTGGGCCAAATGGCAAAAAAATTGGAAATAAGTCTACAACTTTTTATCTGTTGATTTTAGCCATACAAAATGTTCTAGACATTTGTAGAGGAGGACATAGGCTTTCAGAAAAGTGCTGTTGTTGGTCCATATCTTTAATACAGGGTGAGCTACAGGGTGTCAAAGTTGACCACTTTTGACTTCTCCAAGCTTCTGGGGGCCATAACTTTTGATCTACTCAACCGATTTACATGATTTAGGACTCTAGAGAAAGAGCTTGACAAGATCTAAAAAACTTATGCATAAAGTACCATGCCATCGTGTACTGTTAAGGAGTTATGAATTGTTTAATTTTAAAATATGAAAATTTGGCCTTGGTTTTTTTCAGTGTTTTTTTAATAACTCCGTCAATTTTAAAGCTATAAACTTCATACTTCACACAAATTATGCCAGCATATGTGTGCATAAAATACAAAAGGAATCACGTGAATATCTTTGGCGGTTTAAAAATGGCATCGTTTTCAATATGAAAAATATTTTTTTTGTCAAAAAATTGCAAAATTTTTCAAAAAAGATACTCCCATTTCCTTTAAGTTTTCGCAAACTTTGGCCGTCAAAGCATTATCATTTCTTTCCATTTTCACAAAGTCGAGGTATTAAGAAAAGTTTTAAGTGCTAATTTGGCTAATTTCGATATCAAACAACACCGTTATCTTAAGACCAAAATGGCCAATTTTTTTACTAAACTTCAAAAGTTTCTCACTGGAAAAAAAGTTCCACGGGGATTTTTTCGCTTTTTTTGAACTTAAATGAAAGCTTAAAATGTTCCCAACATTTTAAGGTATGTCTCGCCATATCCTAGCCATAAATGAGATCGTAGCGATCAAAATACTGAAAAAAGTCAATTTTCAAGTAGTGCTATATTCATTGCTAAAAAACAAGTATTACGTCACATTTTATTGCAAAGATGTTAAATAAACTTTTATTTGGTAACACTTCTTCTACAAAACACAAAAAGAATCATGGAAATATCTCTATTCTATTCCATTTTATGGAACCGGCAATAAAAAAGTCAATTTTTCAAAAAAGTCGAATTTCCCAAATTTTGTTTTTGTTGTCCTAATTGCACATGACACACTATAGCCATATTTACGCAACATACCTTATCGTAAAATTTTTCATACCTTTCCAACGATGTATAAAACATTTCTCAACTCGGATTCTATCTACTCTAAAATTCATTTACACTTCATTAAACTCTATATAAAAATGTCTATTTGTGAAATGGAACCTTATATGGGGCCTACACTAAAACATTGATAGATTTGCCCAGGGTTTACAATACAAATGTGTTAGAATAAAAAAAGGTCTCCTGCCAAAGTTTAAAAAAATTGGAATAAAAATATGTGTTTTAGAGCGAAAACACTTCGCATCGGCGTGCGTTTGTATAGTACCTACATCTATTTTTAATGTAAGCTGATGATTTTTGAATAAAAAGTAACCTAGAAATATACCTGCATATATATATATATTTGTGTTAAGATTTGATGCAGACAAATGTTACCTGTTTCGCTATGTCGAATTCCCAGGAAATCCACCGTATCAATGAATGTGAAAAAACCTACCCATAAAAAATTCATTGTCATTTTTTTTAACCAAATTCGAGTCCAGGTAAATAATTATAGAAGAGTAAGTAAAAAGAGGCACTTTGGACCCCTTTTTACGATTGCGTCTGATACCTGAAATGGGTCATTAATTGTGAATATATTGCATAAATATTTGAACAAAATCCAAATTTTCTTCATTATATTTTGTAGAGGCGTAAAGGACATTTATAAGTTATGGAAGTCATACTGAAGTATTCCACTCTTTCGAAAATTGTATGGGACATCAAAAATGATTCCAAATCATACACGGAGTCATTTAAGGAACTTGTTTACACTTTGGACCACATATATGGAATAAGGCTAAATAAAGACGCTTTAGACAAACTTGAAAAATTCTACAAATCATTTGAGAGAAGGTTGCCAGAATGTTCATTCGCAAAAATCAAGTTTTTCAAAATGTATGAGAAGTGGCTGAAATCGGATCTACTTATTGAAATTAAACCGCTGATTCCCGGCCGGCCTAGCAAAGCATACGACGAAGTTACGGAGAAAACCAAAAAGAAAAAACAAGAGGAACTATTGGCGGCACATCCGCCAAATTTAATAAAAGATACGTTCAAAACAGCATTGTTAAAAACACAACCAAAAAATGTTGGACGAATTGTCGATGTTTTACCATTAGCATCTCCGAAAAGGGTAAAGAGAATGGTAGAAAGTATTCCAACTCCAAAATCGACTACAGAATTCACGGAGGAAGATGCACTGGCCCTGATTTTGAACCTAGGCCTCTCAAGAAACAAATACTCAACAATGAGGAAGGCTCTTCGTGAAAAAGGATGGGGTTGTTTACCCTCAAAACATAAATTGTACAACACCAGGACGAAAATGGTGCCATCAAATATATACGTGGACGAATTAAAAGCAAGAGTGAAACTTGCTGATCTTGTTGAAAATACAGCTGTTAGAATTATTTCTAATTTTACTGAAGAACAGTTGAACACATGTAATAATTCCGAAGTGGTTTTGATCAGCAAATGGGGTTGTGATGGATCATCTGGATTTTCCGAATATAAGCAACAAACAGAAATAGATACCAACTTCGCATCAATTTTCATGGCATCATTAGTACCATTGAGAATGAGATTGTACAAGGACCAATCTTCATCATCGAAAGAAAATGCATTTCAAGATATATGGATAAATAGAACACCTGGGTCAAAATATTTATGTCGCCCAATTCGGTTTGAGTATACAAAGGAAGACCGGAACACAACACGATCTTTGGTGAACGAAATAAAGGAAGAAATTGCTGCATTACCCATGATTGTTATAAACCAATTGGGAAGAAATATAAAAGTTTCGTTTCAACTACAACTCACTATGATCGATGGAAAGGTGGCAAACGCATTAACTGGCGTTATGTCCAATTGGAGATGCAATATTTGTGGCAAGAAGAATGGGCAATTCGAGGACAAGTCTGATGAAAATTTAGTAAACGAAAATGCGCTCAATTTCGGTATTTCGCCCCTGCACTGTAGAATTCGATTCATGGAGTATTGTTTGCATTTATCGTATGACCTTAAATATCGGACTAGCCCTGGAAACCGCGATGTCTCTGCTAGAAACAACCAAGATCTTCACAAAATGAGGCAGGAAGAGAAGAATCGAATCCAGTTGGAGTTTAAACAAAAGGGACTTATAATAGATAAACCTCTTTACGGATACGGAAGCACAAATGATGGCAACTCGGCAAGGCGGTTTTTTGAGGACCCCGTATCGACATCTAAAATAACCGGTCTTGATGAACACTTGCTAAGACGATTCAAAGTGATTTTGGCTGTAATCAATAGCAAAAAGATGATAAATTCAACCAAATTTGAAGCTTATAGTAATGACACAAAAAACATTTTATCTGATTTATATTCGTGGAAAGCTTTAACACCGACAGTACATAAAGTCTTACATCATGGCAAGGAAATTGTGGAATACAACATACTTCCGTTAGGAGAACTTACAGAAGAAGCTCAGGAATCCCGTAATAGAGATGTTAAACAGTTCCGGCTTTTCAATACCCGAAAGAGCACCAAATTTAACCAAAATTATGATTTACTTCAATATTTATTGTTATCGTCTGATCCGGTACTATACAGCATCAGAACTAAATGGCTACCAAAAATATGTGACGATATAGATAAGGACGATCCCGATGCCATTCAAATTAAAGAGCTTTTAAATTTTGATACCTTAGATTATTTGGTAGAGAATAAAATCAAATAATACAAAACTAAAATGCTTTTTTATTTTGGGAGTAGCTAATATACATATAAACGCACGCCGATGCGAAGTGTTTTCGCTCTAAAACACATATTTTTATTCCAATTTTTTTAAACTTTGGCAGGAGACCTTTTTTTATTCTAACACATTTGTATTGTAAACCCTGGGCAAATCTATCAATGTTTTAGTGTAGGCCCCATATAAGGTTCCATTTCACAAATAGACATTTTTATATAGAGTTTAATGAAGTGTAAATGAATTTTAGAGTAGATAGAATCCGAGTTGAGAAATGTTTTATACATCGTTGGAAAGGTATGAAAATTTCCTTTACGATAAGGTATGTTGCGTAAATATGGCTATAGTGTGTCATGTGCAATTAGGACAACAAAAACAAAATTTGGGAAATTCGACTTTTTTGAAAAATTGACTTTTTTATTGCCGGTTCCATAAAATGGAATAGAATAGAGATATTTCCATGATTCTTTTTGTGTTTTGTAGAAGAAGTGTTACCAAATAAAAGTTTATTTAACATCTTTGCAATAAAATGTGACGTAATACTTGTTTTTTAGCAATGAATATAGCACTACTTGAAAATTGACTTTTTTCAGTATTTTGATCGCTACGATCTCATTTATGGCTAGGATATGGCGAGACATACCTTAAAATGTTGGGAACATTTTAAGCTTTCATTTAAGTTCAAAAAAAGCGAAAAAATCCCCGTGGAACTTTTTTTCCAGTGAGAAACTTTTGAAGTTTAGTAAAAAAATTGGCCATTTTGGTCTTAAGATAACGGTGTTGTTTGATATCGAAATTAGCCAAATTAGCACTTAAAACTTTTCTTAATACCTCGACTTTGTGAAAATGGAAAGAAATGATAATGCTTTGACGGCCAAAGTTTGCGAAAACTTAAAGGAAATGGGAGTATCTTTTTTGAAAAATTTTGCAATTTTTTGACAAAAAAAATATTTTTCATATTGAAAACGATGCCATTTTTAAACCGCCAAAGATATTCACGTGATTCCTTTTGTATTTTATGCACACATATGCTGGCATAATTTGTGTGAAGTATGAAGTTTATAGCTTTAAAATTGACGGAGTTATTAAAAAAACACTGAAAAAAACCAAGGCCAAATTTTCATATTTTAAAATTAAACAATTCATAACTCCTTAACAGTACACGATGGCATGGTACTTTATGCATAAGTTTTTTAGATCTTGTCAAGCTCTTTCTCTAGAGTCCTAAATCATGTAAATCGGTTGAGTAGATCAAAAGTTATGGCCCCCAGAAGCTTGGAGAAGTCAAAAGTGGTCAACTTTGACACCCTGTAGCTCACCCTGTATTAAAGATATGGACCAACAACAGCACTTTTCTGAAAGCCTATGTCCTCCTCTACAAATGTCTAGAACATTTTGTATGGCTAAAATCAACAGATAAAAAGTTGTAGACTTATTTCCAATTTTTTTGCCATTTGGCCCACTGTGCGTTGGTTTTTTTGAATTTTTTGGATATTAATTATGCGATTTTGAAGCAATACTCTAAAGTTTTCAAGGAAATAGGAATGAGTATTGCTTCGTCCAGCACCATTACAGAAAGGGATTTTCCTGACGAATCCAACGGTGTCCTCAGAATTTTGAAATTCGCAAAACTAACAATGTTACAGCAATTTCAAACTCACCTCGATTTTTTTTACCATTTTTCCAATATTAATTATACGATTTTGAGCTTGTTTTTTGAAGAAAAAACATGGGACTTGCACTAATCCGATTTTTTTGCAATAATCTACAATACTGTATACTCAACTCGAAAAATTTTTTCGCATCAAAAATTGAAAAATTTCATAAGGGGGTAGCCTTTGCTAAAAAAATGCAAAAAAAAATAAAATGTGAAATTTCACGTAATTTTGTTTATTGTTCGAATCGTTTTCGAATTTCGAACTGCGGAATGCTGGAAAATGATCGAAATTCGAAAAAATGAAGGAGTTACAGCGTTATTGACCTTAAAAATGACCTTGAATTTTTACGCTAAAATAGATTTGATTTTTGCGATGTTTTTCATAGAAAACATTACACTATTCCTTCATCCAGCACCACTACGGAAAGAGATTTTCCCCACGAATCGAACGGTGTCTGAAAAATTGTGATGTTTGCAAAACTAAGGAAGTTACAGCAATTGCAAACTCACGTTGGTTTTTTTGAATTTTTTGGATATTAATTATGCGATTTTGAAGCAATACTCTAAAGTTTTCAAGGAAATAGGAATGAGTATTGCTTCGTCCAGCACCATTACAGAAAGGGATTTTCCTGACGAATCCAACGGTGTCCTCAGAATTTTGAAATTCGCAAAACTAACAATGTTACAGCAATTTCAAACTCACCTCGATTTTTTTTACCATTTTTCCAATATTAATTATACGATTTTGAGCTTGTTTTTTGAAGAAAAAACATGGGACTTGCACTAATCCGATTTTTTTGCAATAATCTACAATACTGTATACTCAACTCGAAAAATTTTTTCGCATCAAAAATTGAAAAATTTCATAAGGGGGTAGCCTTTGCTAAAAAAATGCAAAAAAAATAAAATGTGAAATTTCACGTAATTTTGTTTATTGTTCGAATCGTTTTCGAATTTCGAACTGCGGAATGCTGGAAAATGATCGAAATTCGAAAAAATGAAGGAGTTACAGCGTTATTGACCTTAAAAATGACCTTGAATTTTTACGCTAAAATAGATTTGATTTTTGCGATGTTTTTCATAGAAAACTTTACACTATTCTTTCATCCAGCACCACTACGGAAAGAGATTTTCCCCACGAATCCAACGGTGTCTGAAAAATTGTGATGTTTGCAAAACTAAGGAAGTTACAGCAATTGCAAACTCACGTTGGTTTTTTTGAATTTTTTGGATATTAATTATGCGATTTTGAAGCAATACTCTAAAATTTTCAAGGAAATACGTAGCCTTTGCTAAAAAAATGCAAAAAAAAATAAAATGTGAAATTTCACGTAATTTTGTTTATTGTTCGAATCGTTTTCGAATTTCGAACTGCGGAATGCTGGAAAATGATCGAAATTCGAAAAAATTAAGGAGTTACGTTGGTTTTTTTTGAATTTTTTGGATATTAATTATGCGATTTTGAAGCAATGCTCTAAAGTTTTCAAGGAAATAGGAATGAGTATTGCTTCATCCAGCACCATTACAGAAAGGGATTTTCCTGACGAATCCAACGGTGTCCTCAGAATTTTGAAATTCGCAAAACTAACAATGTTACAGCAATTTCAAACTCACCTCGGTTTTTTTTACCATTTTTCCAATAATAATTATACGATTTTGAGCTTGTTTTTTGAAGAAAAAACATGGGACTTGCACTAATCCAATTTTTTTGCAATAATCTACAATACTGTATACTCAACTCGAAAAATTTTTTCGCATCAAAAATTGAAAAATTTCATAAGGGGGTAGCCTTTGCTAAAAAAATGCAAAAAAAAATAAAATGTGAAATTTCACGTAATTTTGTTTATTGTTCGAATCGTTTTCGAATTTCGAACTGCGGAATGCTGGAAAATGATCGAAATTCGAAAAAATGAAGGAGTTACAGCGTTATTAACCTTAAAAATGACCTTGAATTTTTACGCTAAAATAGATTTGATTTTTGCGATGTTTTTCATAGAAAACTTTACACTATTCCTTCATCCAGCACCACTACGGAAAGAGATTTTCCCCACGAATCCAACGGTGTCTGAAAAATTGTGATGTTTGCAAAACTAAGGAAGTTACAGCAATTGCAAACTCACGTTGGTTTTTTTGAATTTTTTGGATATTAATTATGCGATTTTGAAGCAATACTCTAAAATTTTCAAGGAAATAGGTAGCCTTTGCTAAAAAAATGCAAAAAAAATAAAATGTGAAATTTCACGTAATTTTGTTTATTGTTCGAATCGTTTTCGAATTTCGAACTGCGGAATGCTGGAAAATGATCGAAATTCGAAAAAATGAAGGAGTTACGTTGGTTTTTTCGAATTTTTTGGATATTAGTTATGCGATTTTGAAGCAATGCTCTAAAGTTTTCAAGGAAATAGGAATGAGTATTGCTTCATCCAGCACCATTACAGAAAGGGATTTTCCTGACGAATCCAACGGTGTCCTCAGAATTTTGAAATTCGCAAAACTAACAATGTTACAGCAATTTCAAACTCACCTCGGTTTTTTTTACCATTTTTCCAATATTAATTATACGATTTTGAGCTTGTTTTTTGAAGAAAAAACATGGGCCTTGCACTAATCCGATGTTTTTGCAATAATCTACAATACTGTATACTCAACTCGAAAAATTTTTTCGCATCAAAAATTTAAAAATTTCATAAGGGGGTAGCCTTTGCTAAAAAAATGCAAAAAAAATAAAATGTGATTTTTTTGCAATAATCTACAATACTGTATACTCAACTCGAAAAATTTTTTCGCATCAAAAATTGAAAAATTTCATAAGGGGGTAGCCTTTGCTAAAAAAATGCAAAAAAAAATAAAATGTGAAATTTCACGTAATTTTGTTTATTGTTCGAATCGTTTTCGAATTTCGAACTGCGGAATGCTGGAAAATGATCGAAATTCGAAAAAATGAAGGAGTTACAGCGTTATTGACCTTAAAAATGACCTTGAATTTTTACGCTAAAATAGATTTGATTTTTGCGATGTTTTTCATAGAAAACTTTACACTATTCCTTCATCCAGCACCACTACGGAAAGAAATTTTCCCCACGAATCCAACGGTGTCTGAAAAATTGTGAAGTTTGCAAAACTAAGGAAGTTACAGCAATTGCAAACTCACGTTGGTTTTTTTGAATTTTTTGGATATTAATTATGCGATTTTGAAGCAATACTCTAAAATTTTCAAGGAAATAGGTAGCCTTTGCTAAAAAAATGCAAAAAAAATAAAATGTGAAATTTCACGTAATTTTGTTTATTGTTCGAATCGTTTTCGAATTTCGAACTGCGGAATGCTGGAAAATGATCGAAATTCGAAAAAATGAAGGAGTTACGTTGGTTTTTTCGAATTTTTTGGATATTAGTTATGCGATTTTGAAGCAATGCTCTAAAGTTTTCAAGGAAATAGGAATGAGTATTGCTTCATCCAGCACCATTACAGAAAGGGATTTTCCTGACGAATCCAACGGTGTCCTCAGAATTTTGAAATTCGCAAAACTAACAATGTTACAGCAATTTCAAACTCACCTCGGTTTTTTTTACCATTTTTCCAATATTAATTATACGATTTTGAGCTTGTTTTTTGAAGAAAAAACATGGGACTTGCACTAATCCGATGTTTTTGCAATAATCTACAATACTGTATACTCAACTCGAAAAATTTTTTCGCATCAAAAATTGAAAAATTTCATAAGGGGGTAGCCTTTGCTAAAAAAATGCAAAAAAAATAAAATGTGATTTTTTTGCAATAATCTACAATACTGTATACTCAACTCGAAAAATTTTTTCGCATCAAAAATTGAAAAATTTCATAAGGGGGTAGCCTTTGCTAAAAAAATGCAAAAAAAAATAAAATGTGAAATTTCACGTAATTTTGTTTATTGTTCGAATCGTTTTCGAATTTCGAACTGCGGAATGCTGGAAAATGATCGAAATTCGAAAAAATGAAGGAGTTACAGCGTTATTGACCTTAAAAATGACCTTGAATTTTTACGCTAAAATAGATTTGATTTTTGCGATGTTTTTCATAGAAAACTTTACACTATTCCTTCATCCAGCACCACTACGGAAAGAAATTTTCCCCACGAATCCAACGGTGTCTGAAAAATTGCGAAGTTTGCAAAACTAAGGAAGTTACAGCAATTGCAAACTCACGTTGGTTTTTTTGAATTTTTTGGATATTAATTATGCGATTTTGAAGCAATACTCTAAAGTTTTCAAGGAAATAGGAATGAGTATTGCTTCGTCCAGCACCATTACAGAAAGGGATTTTCCTGACGAATCCAACGGTGTCCTCAGAATTTTGAAATTCGCAAAACTAACAATGTTACAGCAATTTCAAACTCATCTCGATTTTTTTACCATTTTTCCAATATTAATTATACGATTTTGAGCTTGTTTTTTGAAGAAAAAACATGGGACTTGCACTAATCCGATTTTTTTGCAATAATCTACCATACTGTATACTCAACTCGAAAAATTTTTTCGCATCAAAAATTGAAAAATTTCATAAGGGGGTAGCCTTTGCTAAAAAAATGCAAAAACAAGTAAAAGCGTGCTAAGTTCGGCCGGGCCGAATTTTATATACCCTCCACCATGGATCGCATTTGTCGAGTTCTTTTCCCGGCATCTCTTCTTGGGCAAAAAAAAAAGGATATAAGAAAAGATTTGCTCTTCTATTAGAGCGATATCAAGATATGGTCCGGTTTGGACAACAATTAAATTAGATGTTGGAGACCTGTGTAAAATGTCAGCCAATTCGAATAAGAATTGCGCCCTTTGGGGGCTCATGAAGTAAAATAGAGAGATCGATTTATATGGGAGCTGTATCGGGTTATGGACCGATTCAGACCATAATAAACATGTATTTTGATGGTCATGAGAGAATCCGTCGTACAAAATTTCAGACAAATCGGATAATAATTGGGACCTCTAGAGGCTCAAGAAGTCAAGACCCAAGATCGGTTTATATGGCAGCTATATCAGGTTATGAACCGATTTGAACCATACTTGGCACAGTTGTTGGGTATCATAACAAAACACGTCGTGCAAAATTTCATTCAATCGGATAAGAATTGCGCACTCTAGAGGCTCAAGAAATCAAGACCCCAGATCGGTTATATGGCAGCTATATCAGGTTATGAACCGATTTTAACCATACTTGGCACAGTTGTTGCATATCATAACAAAACACTTCGTGCAAAATTTCATCCCATTCGGATAAGAATAGCGCACTCTAGAGGCTCAAGAAGTCAAGACCCCAGATCGGTTTATATGGCAGCTATATCAGGTTATGAACCGATTTAAACCATACTTGGCACAGTTGTTCGATATCATAACAAAACACGTCGTGCAAAATTTCATTCCAATCGGATAAGAATTGCGCACTCTAGAGGCTCAAGAAATCAAGACCCCAGATCGGTTTATATGGCAGCTATATCAGGTTATGAACCGATTTGAACCAAACTTGGCACAGTTGTTGAATATCTTAACAAAACACGTCGTGCAAAATTTCATCCCAATCGGATAAGAATAGCGCACTCTAGAGGCTCAAGAAGTCAAGACCCCAGATCGGTTTATATGGCAGCTATATCAGGTTATGAACCGATTTAAACCATACTTGGCAGAGTTGTTGCATATCATAACAAAACACGTCGTGCAAAATTTCATCTCAATCGGATAAGAATTACGCACTCTAGAGGCTCAAGAACTCAAGACCCAAGATCGGTTTATATGGCAGCTATATCAAAACATGGACCGATATGGCCCATTTACAATACCAACCGACCTACACTAATAAGAAGTATTTGTGCAAAATTTCAAGAGGTTAGCTTTACTCCTTCGGAAGTTAGCGTGCTTTCGACAGACAGACGGACGGACGGACGGACAGACGGACGGACATGGCTAGATCGACATAAAATTTCACGGCGATCAAGAATATATATACTTTATGGGGTCTCAGTCGAATATTTCGACTAGTTACAAACAGAATGACGAAATTAGTATACCCCCCATCCTATGGTGGAGGGTATAAAAATAAAATGTGAAATTTCACGTAATTTTGATTATTGTTCGAATCGTTTTCGAATTTCGAACTGCGGAATGCTGGAAAATGATCGAAATTCGAAAAAATGAAGGAGTTACAGCGTTATTGACCTTAAAAATGACCTTGAATTTTTACGCTAAAATAGATTTGATTTTGCGATGTTTCTCATAGAAAACTTTACACTATTCCTTCATCCAGCACCACTACGGAAAGAGATTTTCCCCACGAATCCAACGGTGTCTGAAAAATTGTGAAGTTTGCAAAACTAAGGAAGTTACAGCAATTGCAAACTCACGTTGGTTTTTTTGAATTTTTTGGATATTAATTATGCGATTTTGAAGCAATACTCTAAAGTTTTCAAGGAAATAGGAAAGAGTATTGCTTCGTCCAGCACCATTACAGAAAGGGATTTTCCTGACGAATCCAACGGTGTCCTCCGAATTTTGAAATTCGCAAAACTAACAATGTTACAGCAATTTCAAACTCACCTCGATTTTTTTACCATTTTTCCAATATTAATTATACGATTTTGAGCTTGTTTTTTGAAGAAAAAACATGGGACTTGCAAAAATTGAAAAATTTCATAAGCCTTTGCTAAAAAAATGCAAAAAAAAAACAAGTAAAAGCGTGCTAAGTTCGGCCGGGCCGAATCTTATATACCCTCCACCATGGATCGCATTTGTCGATTTGTTTTCCCGGCATCTCTTCTTAGGCTAAAAAGGATATAAGAAAAGAGTTGCTCTGCTATTAAAACGATATCAAGATATGGTCCGGTTCGGACCACAATTAAATTATATGTTGGAGACCTGTGTAAAATTTCAGCCAATTCGTATAAGAATTGCGCCCATTGGGGCTCACGAAGTAAAATAGAGAGAACGATTTATATGGGATCTGTATCGGGCTATAGACCGATTCAGAACATAATAAACACGTTTGTTGATGGTCATGAGAGGATCCGTCGTACAAAATTTCAGGCATATCGAATAATAATTGCGACCTCTAGGGGTCAAGATCGGTTTATATGGCAGCTATATCAAGTTATGAACCGATTTGAACCTTATTTGACACAGTTGTTGAAAGTAAAAATAAAATACGTTATGCAAAATTTCAGCCAAATCGGATAGGAATTGCGCCCTCTAGAAGCTCAAGAAGTCAAATCCCCAGATCTGTTTATATGACAGCTATATCAGGTTATTGACCGATTTCAACCATACTTGGCACAGTTGTTGAATATCATGACGAAATACTTTGTAAAAAAAACTCATTCAAATCGGATAAGAATTGTGCCCTCTAGAGTCTCAAGAAGTCAAGACCCAAGATCGGTTTATATGGCAGCTATATCAGGTTATGGACCGATTTGAACCATACTTGGCACAGTTGTTGGATATCATAACAAAACACGTCGTGCAAAATTTCATTCCAATCGGATAAGAATTGGTAGCCTTTGCTAAAAAAATGCAAAAAAAATAAAATGTGAAAATTCACGTAATTTTGTTTATTGTTCGAATCGTTTTCGAATTTCGAACTGCGGAATGCTGGAAAATGATCGAAATTCGAAAAAATGAAGGAGTTACAGCGTTATTGACCTTAAAAATGACCTTGAATTTTTACGCTAAAATAGATTTGATTTTTGCGATGTTTTTCATAGAAAACTACACTATTCCTTCATCCATCACCACTACGGAAAGAGATTTTCCCCACGAATCCAACGGTGTCTGAAAAATTGTGAAGTTTGCAAAACTAAGGAAGTTACAGCAATTGCAAACTCACGTTGGTTTTTTTGAATTTTTTGGATATTAATTATGCGATTTTGAAGCAATACTCTAAAGTTTTCAAGGAAATAGGAAAGAGTATTGCTTCGTCCAGCACCATTAAAGAAAGGGATTTTCCTGACGAATCCGACCTCGATTTTTTTACCATTTTTCCAATAATAATTATACGATTTTGAGCTTGTTTTTTGAAGAAAAAACATGGGACTTGCACTAATCCGATTTTTTTTGCAATAATCTACAATACTGTATACTCAACTCGAAAAATTTTTTCGCATCAAAAATTGAAAAATTTCATAAGGGGGTAGCCTTTGCTAAAAAAAAGCAAAAAAAATAAAATGTGAAATTTCACGTAATTTTGTTTATTGTTCGAATCGTTTTCGAATTTCGAACTGCGGAATGCTGGAAAATGATCGAAATTCGAAAAAATGAAGGAGAAAGGAAAGTTTTCAAGGAAATAGGAAAGAGTATTGCTTCGTCCAGCACCATTACAGAAAAGGATTTTCCTGACGAATCCAACGGTGTCCTCAGAACTTTGAAATTCGCAAAACTAACAATGTTACAGCAATTTCAAACTCACCTCGATTTTTTTTACCATTTTTCCAATATTAATTATACGATTTTGAGCTTGTTTTTTGAAGAAAAAACATGGGACTTGCACTAATCCGATTTTTTTGCAATAATCTACAATACTGTATACTCAAATCGAAAAATTTTTTCGCATCAAAAATTGAAAAAATTTTTGCTAAAAAAAATGCAAAAAAAATAAAATGTGAAATTTCACGTAATTTTGTTTATTGTTCGAATCGTTTTCGAAATTCGAACTGCGGAATGCTGGAAAATGATCGAAATTCGAAAAAATGTAGGAGTTACAGTGTTTTTGACCTTGAATTTTTACGCCAAAAAAGATTTGGTTTTTGCGATGTTTTCCATAGAAAACTTTACACTATTGCTTCATCTAGTGCCACTACGGAAAGAGATTTTTCTCACGAATCCAACGGTGTCTGAAAAATTGTAAAGTTTGCAAAGCTAAGGAAGTTACAGCAATTGCAAACTCTCGATGGTTTTTTTGAATTTTTTATACCCTCCACCATAAGATGGGGGGTATACTAATTTCGTCATTCTGTTTGTAACTACTCGAAATATTCGTCTGAGACCCCATAAAGTACATATATTCTTGATCGTCGTGACATTTTATGTCGATCTAGCTATGTTCGTCCGTCTGTCCGTCCGTCCGTCCGTCCGTCCGTCCGTCCGTCTGTCTGTCGAAAGCAGGCTAACTTCCGAAGGAGTAAAGCTAGCCTCTTGAAATTTTGCACAAATGTTTCTTATTAGTGTAGGTCGGTTGGTATTGTAAATGGGCCATATCGGTCCATGTTTTGATATAGCTGCCATATAAACCGATCTTGGGTCTTGAGTTCTTGAGCCTCTAGAGTGCGCAATTCTTATCCGATTCGAATGAAATTTTGTACGGCGTGTTTTTTTATGATATCCAACAACTGCGCCAAGTATGGTTCAAATCGGTCCATAACCTGATATAGCTGCCATATAAACCGATCTTGGGTCTTGACTTCTTGAGCCTCTAGAGGGCGCAATTCTTATCCGATTGAAATGAAATTTCGCACGACGAGTTTTGTTATGATATCCAACAACTGTGCCAAGTATGGTTCAAATCGGTCCATAACCTGATATAGCTGCCATATAAACCGATATTGGGTCTTGACTTCTTGAGCCTCTAGAGTGCGCAATTCTTATCCGATTGAAATGAAATTTTGTACGGCGTGTTTTTTTATGATATCCAACAACTGCGCCAAGTATGGTTCAAATTGGTCCATAACCTGATATAGCTGCCATATAAACAGATCTGGGGATTTGACTTCTTGAGCTTCTAGAGGGCGCAATTCCTATCCGATTTGGCTGAAATTTTGCATTACGTATTTTATTTTTACTTTCAACAACTGTGTCAAATAAGGTTCAAATCGGTTCATAACCTGATATAGCTGCCATATAAACCGATCTTGGATCTTGACTTCTTGACCCCTAGAAGTCGCAATTATTATTACCGATATGCCTGAAATTTTGTGCGACGGATCCTCTCATGACCATCAACAAATGTGTTTATTATGGTCTGAATCGGTCTATAGCCCGATACAGATCCCATATAAATCGTTCTCTCTATTTTACTTCGTGAGCCCCAATGGGCGCAATTCTTATACGAATTGGCTGAAATTTTACACAGGTCTCCAACATATAATTTAATTGTGGTCCGAACCGGACCATATCTTGATATCGTTTTAATAGCAAAGCAACTCTTTTCTTATATCCTTTTTTGCCTAAGAAGAGATGCCGGGAAAAGAACTCGACAAATGCGATCCATGGTGGAGGGTATATAAGATTCGGCCCGGCCGAACTTAGCACGCTTTTACTTGTTGGATATTAATTATGCGATTTTGAAGCAATACTCTAAAGTTTTCAAGGAAATAGAAATGAGTCCAGCACCATTACGGTAAGGGCTTTTCTTGACAAATCCAACGGTGTCCTCAGAATTTTGAAATTCGCAAAACTAACAATGTTACAGCAATTTCAAACTCACCTCGATTTTTTTTACCATTTTTCCAATATTAATTATACGATTTTGAGCTTGTTTTTTGAAGAAAAAACATGGGACTTGCACTTATCCGATTTTTTTGCAATAATCTACAATACTGTATACTCAACTCGAAAAATTTTTTCGCATCAAAAATTGCCTTTGCTAAAAAATGCAAAAAAAAAAATAAAATGTGAAATTTTACGTAATTTTGTTTTTTGTACGAATCGTTTTCGAATTTCGAACTGCGGAATGCTGGAAAATGATCGAAATTCGAAAAAATGAAGGAGGTACAGCGTTGTTGACCTTGAAAACGACCTTGAATTTTTACGCCAAAAAAGATTAGTCGGCACCGACGCTTTTTTCTGAAACGTATCTGTTGAACTCCGTTCTACAAACTATTGAACTTTAGAAATTAAGAAATGAATTAACTGAAATACTTAATGAATTGAATTCTTAGATACCATTAATTAAACAAAGCGGTCACCTTAAACCCTTTCTTTGTCATATGAAGAAAGCTTTTACTCAATTTAAGTTAACATGTTGTCCCTTTCTTTGCTGAATTAACTTAAACTAATTGTTGTATGTTCTAAATCAGTATGTCTGCCTGACGCTTTGTATTTTAAGTTTACTTGTGCATAATCATCTGAACTGGTAAGCTGCCGCTGTCCACAATAAACTTACATACTGTAACTGAATTCTAAAATACTGCATTTTTTATTCCATTTTATTTCGTTGAAACTGCTTACAAATCTGGGAGCCCTTAATTTACCTACATACAGTCCATTACAGTTAAAGCCTACCCTGGATTCGTACATGGTCCTTTCGAACCGTCAGAGGAACTGTTAAAACAACATAATTTTTTTTTTTTTTTGGAAAAAAAAACTGGATCACGTCCACCGCATATCATAAATTACCGCACTTACAAATCATCCTCATCAAGTTTATAATGGAAAAAAGGTATGTAAAATTTATTACTTTGTGAACGGATAGGAATTGTGGAGTTTGAAAATATTTTGAATTTGTTTCGTAAAATTACTTACGAAATTCAAAAAAGAAAAAAAAATTTACAAGTGAAAATTTACTTCAGTTTATCTGTTCAAAGTGGCACAAAGTCAAAGCATTCGAATCTTCTTTGTACATAATACTTGTGTAAGAACAGCTTTTCACGAAAGCGCCCAGTTAAGTATTCATGTGCAACCCTTTCATTTGATAAAAATCGTGGTACTTCACACGCACCAAAAACAATCTTATATTTTGGCGTTAATAAACGCACCGCATCATAGCTACATATATGTATGTATGCTAATTTATGTTAAGAGCACAGGTCTCTTAAAAAAAAAAAAAAAAAAAAAATAAAAAAAAAAAAAAAAAAAAAAAAAGAAGAATCAAAATTCAATCATATTTGCTGTTGTATTTCGTGGTATGTAATTATTGCCAAAAAAAAAGACGAAAATAAGGTAATAATTTTCTGCGCTCTGGCATATGCGTACTTCTGAGTAAAAAGAATAGGCAAAATCTATGTTAAACCCCTTACGCATATTAACAGCCGCGGAAGAGATGACAACCAAAAGTACTCTCTTACAATCAATTAAATTTGCTCTTTAAAATCCACCTTGCTTGTCAGTAAAATCTGCAACATTTTTTTCTTGACATCTATGTCTTTAACATACTGACATACCACCGACAGTCGGCATTATCTTCACTGGCTTCTAAAATCTATAGAGAATCATACACACTTTGCCGCACAAACATAACCTCAGTCAACATATGCCCTAAAACACACCAGCCCCGATCACCCGAACAGTTATCATACGAGACAAGACGAAAGGGAGAAAGAAATTGGCAAATTATTGAAGTAGCAAAGCCAAAGTCATCGTCTACTTCGTCTTTACCACTTGATCCACCTCAGAGTTTGCCATCGTCATTTTACCGCCCTTTTTTGGATTTTTTTATTTCAATTCTGTCTTTGCTTTGCATAGAAAAAAGAGTTGGTACACTCATCGCATGTATACATAATATGTTGTTGCATTTATTTGAAGGAGGGACATCTCTTTGAAAGCATACGTTTAACATCAATACACTCTTTGTTTACTTATACCACCCGCCTGCTGTGTTACTGCGTGATGAGTGGCTGCCATTTCGCACACACGGATTAAATCTCTTACCATCGGCACCATTACGCATTCGTCATAAAGTTGCTGCTGCTTTTATATGTGACTGCGCAGCTCCAAATCTCTTTGATTTACCACTGCTCTTCTTAAAGTTGCTGCTGCCTTTATAAGTAACAGCGCACCTCCAAATCTCTTTGATCTGCCACTGCTCTCCTTAGAATTGCTGCTGCCTTTACGAAAAACAGCATAGCTCCAAATCTCTTTGATTTACTTCATCTTCATTACATATGAGTGGCCAAGTGCACTGCGCATGTCCAAATATATTCTCTTTTATTGTTTTTATAATATTGCACAGGGTTGCCGGATACCCATTTTCAGAAATCGACAACGCTATCCAAGAAATACCCTATCCATTGTTTGTATAAATTATACAACAATATTTAAAAAGTTTCATGAAATATCGATTTCATTGCCAATTTGATTATACGCACAAGACCTACATCAATACGACCAGATTTTCAACTTTATATATCCGATCCGGAAAACTGACACACAAGCCCAGCATCAATTGCCAATGTGGCATCACTGTTTTTGTACATTGGGATTTGCCTCATTTACTGTCACACGATTTAATTCTTAGGAAAGAGAGAGGCTTGCGTAAAGTGTTAGAAAGCCGGTATGTCATTTTGATTAATAACTGATGCTGTAAAGTTCATTTCTGAAGAGGAAGAATAAGAACATTGTTAAAAGATTAAATAGTTAAAAAGAATTTACAAAAGCATAGTTTTACAAGAAGGAGACGTTTGGAAAATTTGTTGAAGTCAATCAAGAAGTGTTGAAAATTGCCACAATAAGCCGGAAAGAAATTTAATTTGAAGAAAGTACGGAGAAATACAGTGAACCAAGAAGTGAAAGAGGGAAAGAGGCGCTAAAATTATCAAAGTTGGAATTTTTTTTATGATGTGTTCTCTGCACCGTTTGGAATAACCAGTCTTGAGGTGAAGGAAGTTCCAATACATGTATTCTGGTTGTTAATTTGGACAGACGACGTTTACCATTGATGATTGTTGGTTTGCCTAACGGTGCACGAAAATCCATTCCAAGACGAACACACATATGGATGGTTCTACAAGGGCAGCAAGAGGTGAGAGGCTGACAGTCAAGAATATTTGGTATAGTGGGTGAGTGTTTGAACATTTGTGGTTGTGTAGGGTTGCCAACATTTTATATAAAAGTGCTACAATCGAAATAGAGGAAATTGAAGACGGAAAGTTGCAAATATAAGAAGTTTTTATTTGCACATAAAGGAGTCTGGTTGGCATTAACTGTGTTCGTTTACCTAAGAATTTGTGCAAATCTGTAAAGATTATTACCGAAAGTCATTCGCGTACTTTATTTGCAAGCAGAATTGCTACTGTCCTGCAAATTTTACCGGAGGATTTTTACTGGGAAAATAAACGAACAGGCATATTACGAAATTGAATTTAGTCTGGAATTTTGTAAAATTTATTGGAAAGTTTCAAAGTGTTCAGTCTAAATTTTCGATTCATCGATTTTGTGGCCGGAAACTTATCAATTATAAGAACGAGACATTTTGGAAAGAAAGAATATATCGATAGATATATGTTCAAGGGAAAGCCACCCTCATCATTATTTCTACAGACATATATACATATTATTCGTCAATTTTTCATTTGTATACGCTGCAAATTTGAATTTAATTACTGATACCTTTGGGGAGAACAAAACCGTCCATTGTATGTCATTGGGCTCATACCCGCAACACGACAATTTTTATCTGCATTAAATTTTGGAAAGATTATTTATATTGAATTTATCGTGAATGTGTGATATTCTAAGTATACGCGCTGGGTCATTTCTCATTCTGAGAAATTGAGTTTATGCCCAAATTTGTTGTTGGTTACCATTTGCATTTAGAATAACCCTAGTTTAGAGATTAGGAATACCAATAGATTTGAAATCTATGTCTCAAATTTAGCAAAATCGGCAATCTGGTTGGAGGTTTGTGGAGGACAATAACAAGAGGCCACAGCCTTCACGTTTACTTTACTTTTCAACTGAAATTTATCTTGGAAGTTTATTGGATCAAAGGCGAACTTACAATACCGTTAATTCGCTACGCCATACGACTGGTATTGGCCATACTACTGTATTATACAAATTGGTCTTGGCGGCCTTGCGAGGATTTAGGATTATTTGGGATTTGGAATTGACTTCTCTTTAATAAATTTGAACAGCATTGATCTATTATTCTCGCACGTACAATTGACTTCCTTATTTGCACTGTTTGAAGATATCTGTATGCCTTTCTTTATTACCATTCTTCTGAACTAAGATTGATCTATATAACTGGGGAAAGACATTAATTTCAGTTGAACTCTTTAATATATATTGTCTGCAAAGCTTGGAAGAGAAACATTTTCAAGGCTCTATTGAAGAAAAATTTAGATTTATGTTAATTGAGGCTATTTGGGTATTACTATTAGTTGGAGAATTGTTCATTTCGTTGTGAAATATATATTTCGAGATATTTATTTGTTAATTGATCTGATCATTTCCTTGTGGGATTGCTTAGTTTGTTGTAATCGCTCCTATACGGAAAATTAATTTTATCTAGGCCCTAGTGCGGGGTTTGTTCACTGTTAAGATTTTCTGAAAAAAATGTCATCGAAGAAGTTCATCTTCTTTTCTGACCAGCTGGTCACATTCTGCGCCAACTTTGCAACTATCGATGTTACTGAGCATACGTTGTCAAGTTTGAAAGTCGATCTGGACGATTTAGATCGTCGTTGGCGCACTTTGACCCAAGTTTATGAAAATTCAATGACCACTGATCCAGGTCCAACTAAGGAGGAAAAGGAATCTATTCACTCAAAGTTTAACGAGTCGTGCAGGTCCTATAAAGCATGTAAGACTTCAATGCTTGACTTGATGGATATAGAACAAGGGAAAATGGATAGGTCATCACGGCCATCTGGGATTATTGAAACCGAAACTGAAACTGGGTATTCCCTAAAAGTTCCTCCATGTGATACCGAACTATTTAGCGGTGGTTATGATAAATGGCCAAGCTTCAGAGATATGTTCACAGCCATTTATATCAAACATCCAAAACTGTCTCCTGCCCAGAAATTGTTCCACTTAAGGTCGAAAACCCGGGGTGAAGCCAACCAAATTGTTAAACAATTTAGTTTAACCGATAATAATTTTCAACTGGCTTGGGAAGCACTGCGACAGCGCTACGAGAATAAGCGCATTCTTATCAACCACCAACTTAGGAAGATATTTGAGAGTGATCGCGTTACATCTGAGAAGGGGAAAGCTTTGCGGAATTTGCAATTTACGATTAATAACTGTCTTTCGGTTCTTAAAACTTATAACATAGCTGTTATTTCATGGGATCCCATATTAGTTTATTGGGTATCTTCAAGGCTGCCTGAAGAAACTCTGACTGCTTGGGAAAACTCCCTAAATGATCATAAGCAAATGCCTACTTGGAACCAACTTGATGATTTTATTTCAAAGCGACTCGATATGTTGGAATCGATATCAGATATGAGGAAACCCTCAAACCAACAAACGACTCCATAAAGAACGAATAATTATCACGCTAAAACTGATCAGAAATTTAGACCCTGTAAGGCCTGTGGGCAAAATCATTCCCTGCGCACTTGTCCAAAATTCAAGTCTTGGCATCTTGGTCAAAAACGAAAGTTTATTGCTACAAACAAGATATGCGAAAACTGTTTGTCTTATGGTCATAAATCTGAAAGTTGTAGAAGCGACAAACTTTGTCAAGAATGTCAACGATCTCACCACACTTTACTGCACCCTGAGTCTAATCATAGTACGAATCCAAGTAATCAGCAAACACAGGTTTCGGCATACCATGTTGACACGCAACATGAAGACGTACCGTCTACTTCAGCTGAGGCTTATTCTGGTCAAATTTCGTATGTTCAGTCGAATTTTGCACATTCTGGTCATTGTACTATTTTGCCAACCGCTTTAATTGACTTGGAACACTTAGGAACCAATTTCACTGTTCGAGTCTTTATTGATCAAGGGTCCCAAGAGTCATTTATCTCAAATAGAATTGTCAATCGTTATTCAATACCCACTAAGAAAGCGTTTACGACGATTTCTGGATTGGGTGACACTGTTTTAGAGAATTCTTCGAAACTCTGCAATATAACGCTAAGATCTAGGAAATCTGAGTTCAAACTGAAGGCAACAGCGGTTGTAATTTCCAACTTGAACCATTTGATGCCGTCTTCCACTACTACCATATCCAATTGGTCTGATTTGAGAAATATGGACTTAGCTGATCCCAATTTCTATAAACCTGCACAAATAGACATGTTATTGGGTAGTGACATTCTCCCGTCTATTTTGAAATCTGGGGTGCAAAAGAATATATCTGGTAACCTCTTGGCACAAGAAACTGAGTTTGGTTGGATATTAAGTGGCCCATCTAGAACTGTAACTTCTTTCGCATCTTTCGTTGCATGCTCTAATACACTCAATGAACAAGTAAAGAAATTTTGGGAACTTGAGGAGATTCCATCATCAAAGAGTTTATCGGATGATGATGTTTGGTGCGAAAATTTTTACAAGACTACTACTGTGCGCCGATCTGACGGAAGATATTTGGTTAGATTACCATTTCACCACGACTTACCCCCCAGTATAGCTCTCGGATCGTCGAGACGAGCTGCTATGGGTCAATATCTTCATATGGAGAAGACTTTAGAAAAATCCCCTGATCTGGCAAAGGAATATAATAGCGTATTATCAGAATACCTTGAACTCGACCATATGGAGCCCACTGTTTCCACAGAAATTTGCCTGAGATCGAAATATTTATCCTTCTATCTTCCACACCACGCTGTCGTTAAGCCTGAACGTACTACGACAAAAGTTAGAGTTGTATTTAACGCCTCAAAGAAAACATCAACTGGTTGTTCTTTGAATGATATTCTGCACACTGGTCCTATATTACAAAACGATTTAATGAATGTCATTTTACGTTGGCGTTTCTTTAGATATGTTTTTAACGGTGACATCCAAAAGATGTACCGACAAATATATGTACACCCAGAAGATAGAGAGTTTCAACGAATTTTATTTCGAAACTCCTCAACTGGAAAAATCACGGACTTTCGTCTCAAAACTGTTACCTTTGGAGTAAACTGTGCTCCATACTTGGCAATAAGGACCTTAGTGCAACTAAGCGAAGATGGAAGGTCGAGTCATCCTGTTGCATCATCAATTTTGAAGCATCAAATATATGTTGATGATATATTGTCTGGTTCTCATTCTTTATCGGAAACAGAATCCTATTTATTAGAACTCATTGACTTACTAAATTCTGCTGGATTTCCACTAAAAAAGTTAACGGCAAATCACCCCCAAATCCTGAAACAAATGCCCCCCGAGGATCTTCTCAACGAAGATTTCCTCAAGCTTGAGGATACCAGTGAAACCAAAACTCTTGGCATTCGATGGAATGCTATGGCTGACAATTTTTACTATAGTGTTTCAAACATTGAGTTCCCTGACAACCCACTTACTAAAAGGAAAATATTATCTATCGTTGCCAAAATATTTGATCCCGCTGGATGGTTAGCTCCCATCGTGGTTGTAGCTAAAGTTCTTCTGCAGCAACTGTGGATCGATGGTACTGACTGGGATGAAGAAGTCAAACCGCACTCGCTTGAAAAATGGCATTACTTCATTTCAAACTTTTCTGAAATTGAATCTATCAAGATTCCCCGCTGGATTCACTATTCCCCTGAAAAACTGATTCAAATTCATGGGTTCTGTGATGCTTCTGAGAAAGCATACTGCGCCTGCATCTATATCTGTACTATTTCGAATGGAGAAATTAGAACTTCTAACTTACTTGCTTCGAAAAGCAAAGTAGCACCGCTAAAAACTGTAAGCTTACCCAGACTTGAATTATGCGGCGCCACATTACTGTCAAAACTGTTAAAGTCTATCTGTCGAAATATGAACATTTCCGTCACTGACATTTATCTTTGGTCTGACTCGACAATTACCTTGGCGTGGTTGGACAAACCACCGTTTCATTGGAAGACATTTGTCGCTAATAAGATTTCTGAAATATTGGATAATGTTGGTAACGCAACATGGAGGCACGTTCCAACAAATGAGAATCCTGCCGATTTAGGAACTCGTGGATGCACTGCTTCGGAACTTAAAGATAATTCTCTTTGGTGGAATGGCCCAAAATGGTTGTTAAAATCATCAGAGTTTTGGCCGAAACCAACTACATTTAAAGAACCTGATCTCGAACGGAAAGCGTCCACTTTTCACACCGAGACACAAACTGATAATATACTGGATCGGTTTTCTTCGTTCAATCGAGCTTTACGTGTCATCTGCTTCGTATATCGTTTTATAAATAAATGCAAAAAACAATCCATTCCTGAAACTGATTGTATTACTAAAGACGAAATATCTATCACTAAACTTAACCTTATAAAAATGGCTCAACGTATGTATTACCCTTCCGAATATAAAGCGCTTACGAATAACTTACCTATTAGTTCTAAAAGTCGACTTTTAACTTTGAACCCCATTCTTGATGAACACAAACTGATACGAGTTCATGGTCGTTTAGCCAATTCTGATTTAAGCTACAATGAACGGCATCCGATAATATTACCAGAGAAATCACGGTTTTGCAAACTGTTTATAGAATTTACTCACAAAATGTTGTTACATTCAGAGCACCAGATTATGCTGAGGGCAATTCGACAGGAATTTTATATAATACGCTTAAAAAGCGCAGTTAAAAACTGTATAAGGAAATGTCGTACCTGTGCATTATACAAGCATCGCATTCGCACTCAAATAATGTCGTCACTGCCGCCTGAACGATGCACTTTTTCGTTACCATTTACACACACTGGTGTAGACTTTGCGGGACCCTTTGAGTTGAAGACGTCAAGACTTCGAAATGCGAAACTGCAAAAAGGATACGCTGCCATATTTGTGTGTTTGTCAACCCGAGCCGTTCATTTGGAGACCTGCTCCGAACTTACAACTGAGGCCTTCCTATCCACCTTCAGCCGATTTGTTGGGCGAAGAGGATATCCTAGCAAGGTTTTTTCTGATAACGGAACAAATTTCGTTGGCGCGAGTAGGTCATTATCTGCTGAATACAAAACATTTCTGAAAAATGTACAAAGATCGGTTTCTGAGAAGTATATTTTGCACGAGTTTTCATGGCATTTCATTCCTCCTCACGCCCCACACATGGGAGGTTTATGGGAGGCGGCTGTAAAGAGCATGAAAACGCATTTACGGAAGGTTGCTGCTAATATCAAATTTACTTTTGAAGAATTTTCCACTCTGCTTGTTAGAATCGAAAGTATTCTGAACTCTAGACCGCTGTCCCCTATAAGCGAAGACCCAACTGATTTGATTCCATTGACCCCTGGCCATCTACTGAGGGGAGCTGCTTTAATCGCTGTCCCTGAAGACTATTCTGATAATTTGACTCTGATAAATCGATGGCAAAGACTTAAGGCTTTACAAATTCAATTTGCAAAGCGATGGAAGACAGAGTACATTTCTGAGCTTCAGCGAAGATATAAATGGAAGTCTGTCCAACAAAATCTGAAAACTGACGACTTCGTTGTGGTTAAGGAGGACAATCTTCCTCCCAGTGAATGGTTACTAGGTCGAGTAGAAAAGGTCTTTAGAGGGCAAGATTCTAATGTTCGCGTAGCTGAAATACGAACTCGAAATGGATTACTGACTCGCCCCTTGGTCAAACTCTGCATTCTTCCCACTGCCTAATATTAGTATTCTCCACATCCGTTCACAACTTAATAAATTTTACGTTTACAGCTCTGCAAATAGTCTACCAAAGTGCCGCATCTGCCATCAAAGGCATGCACTGAAAAATTGCTTTCAGTTTAACAAAATGGATGTCTTCGAGCGGCGGAAGGTAGTCAAGGATAAAGGGTTCTGTTTTAAATGCCTTTGCTCGGCCCATACTCGTGATTGGTGCCCTTCCCGAAAAACATGCTTGGTTTGCAATAACAACCACCACACCATGCTTCATACGGATAATAATAATAAGAGGAAAGCTAGCCAGCAGAACTACTCTTCATGGCAAAACAACCATCCGAAGCCATCAAGCTCCCAGAACTCGTCTTCTGGACGTCGCTCCATAACCCCTTCCAGTTCACGGAGAACATCCAATATGAGACGCCACCGTTCGCCAAAACCATCCGTACATGAAAGGTTAAGTCAGCGATCGAAATCACATGTATTTTCTCCTACAGCTTTGGCACGTGCTCTGACTACAAACGGTCCTGATAAAATTCGGCTGATGCTAAACTCTGGTGGAATACAGACCTTCATATTGCGTTCAATGGTTCAGCGGCTACATCTTCAGACTACACGGAAAGAACACACTGATTTCTGCACTGTTACTCTGCAGTCCTATCATGATCCCTCAGTTAAAATACAAATAACTGGAATTGTCAAATCCAAGTTCGACATTCCTCTGCCCAAAGATACTGTTGAGAAAGAATTGCAATCTATATACGATCATATCACCACGTTAGCTGACCCGCACTTCTTCAAGCCGTCGGACATTGAAATTATAATTGGAAATGATCAATTGTCCAAAATACTTCTGGCTGGCATGATTCAAACCTCCTCGTCCATGCCCATAGCCCAAAGCACCATCTTCGGTTGGATTATATCCGGAGCTTGTACGTACTAAATTGCAATGCTGCAAGGGAGGCGGCATGTTGAACTCCGTTCTACAAACTATTGAACTTTAGAAATTAAGAAATGAATTAACTGAAATACTTAATGAATTGAATTCTTAGATACCATTAATTAAACAAAGCGGTCACCTTAAACCCTTTCTTTGTCATATGAAGAAAGCTTTTACTCAATTTAAGTTAACATGTTGTCCCTTTCTTTGCTGAATTAACTTAAACTAATTGTTGTATGTTCTAAATCAGTATGTCTGCCTGACGCTTTGTATTTTAAGTTTACTTGTGCATAATCATCTGAACTGGTAAGCTGCCGCTGTCCACAATAAACTTACATACTGTAACTGAATTCTAAAATACTGCATTTTTTATTCCATTTTATTTCGTTGAAACTGCTTACAAATCTGGGAGCCCTTAATTTACCTACATACAGTCCATTACAGTTAAAGCCTACCCTGGATTTGTACAGTATCTTTAAATTGCCTGAAAATACTTCAAACTTTATTATAGATCTAGAAATGAATGATGAGGATGGACACAAATATACCCTACAACTACACCTGCAATACATCTGGCGATCGCTGTTTGACGTAACATAGATAGACTACCAAACTTCCTCAGGAAAATAGTGTTGGAAAAGAATATATTCGGGCCAAAATCTGTTAACGATCTTTTATCTCATAATGGGGAAGCAAATTTAGAAGTTATTACAAGCAATTCCATGTGGTATTATTGAAGTTCCAGACTGGGTAAATATAAAGAAAGAAACAGAAAATGCAATGGGAAGCAATACAAGTATTTACAAAAACCTAGATTATTATAGGGGATCTCTACACTTGAATGAGCAATACGATCAAAAAACATACGATGGATAATGAAAGCCAGAGCTGATATGCTTTTCTGAATGCCAATAACTATTCAGCGAGTGGAGAACAAACTCCATGCCCACTCTGTAATCTCCAGAAAGGGAAAAAATTCATCATTTTCTGGGAAATTGTCCAATATTAGCCGGTATCAGATTGCAAGTCTTTGGAATAGACTATCTACCACCATATCAAATTATTGACATACTACAATAAATGGACATCGAAGTGATAACTGGGAAAATCTACTACGATATATGAGAACAGCAATGAATTTCAGATCATAAAGCCTAATGAATATCAATAATTTTGTATGTACATTTGTAATAAATGCAAAAACAATATCCTAAAACATAATATATTATAATTATTTTTGCCTCGGCAGACGACAGCATTCATTTGAGAAACTTATAAATTTAATCCAAAAAAGTTGTAATATAAAAATATGTATACTGTTATTTATAATAAAGGAATACTTATTACTTCTAGCAGTCGGTACGGCCCAAATTTGGTCCTTCGTTACTGGTTTTTGGCTGATTTGGCAGAAATTTTGTACTTTAAGTACACATGTGCACTTCGAATAAGTATGTTTGGATAAATTTTTTATAGAATCCATAGCGGCGAACTCCCAAGGTTTGTAATTCGGTTTAGCAATAATATGCATGCATTTAGTACTTTTTTGCTCTTTTAAAAAACTAAATTGGGTGAGTGCAGCTCTCACATAAATGTATCCTCTGGTTTGACAACTCAAATTGTTTTATAACCAACTCGATCCATTCAGGTACATATAGCTCGGCCAACCGGACTTTAAGTTTAGTACGCATTTTACTCTAGTAGAGAGTAGAGAGGATTATTATCTGCTCAGCCCGTTTGTCTTTTCAGTTTCATTTGGGTTTCTATGATAACTCAACAAGTAAAAGGGCGTCAAGTTCGGCCGGACCGAACCTTGGATACCCATCACCTCGGGTATAATGTAAACCACCTTTCGTCAAAATTCGGTAAAAAATGCATACCTTATGCCTCATAGCAGCTAATCGAAATATGTTCCGATTTGGACCAAATACTAATAAGTACAAATCTTTGCTCAATTGTGTATAACAAAATATTGGTTTTTTTAGTAGCTATATCTGACAATAAACCGATCTGAACCATATACGAAGCGAATGTCAAAAAGCCTAACATAAGTCACTGTGTGGAAGGGCCTAACACTACTCACTGTCCCAAATTTCACTACTCACCGTCCCAAATAAATCGAGAGAACGGTCTATATGGCAGCTATATGCAAATCTTATTCGATCTAGGTCAAATTGCAGAAATATGTGGAGGGGCTTATAACTTACTGTCCCAAATTTCGGCGACATCGAACAATTAATGTGCCTTTCATGTGCCCAAAACCTTAAATAGAGAGATCGGTCCATATGGCAGCTGTATCCAAATCTGGACCAATCTGGGCCAAACTGAAGAAAGATATTATAGGGCCTAACACAACTCACTGTCCCAAATGTCGGCGACATCGGACGGTAAATGCGCCTTTTATGGGCTCAAAACCTTAAATCGAGAGAACGGTCTATATGGCAGCTATATCCAAATCTGGACTGATCTGGGCCAAATTGAAGAAGGATGTCGATAGACCTAACACTACTCATTGTCCCAAATTTCGGCGACATTGGACAATAAATGCGCCTTTTATGGGCCCAAATCCTTAAATCGAGAGAACGGTCTATATGGCAGCTATATCCAAATCTGGACCAATATGGGCAAAGTTGCAGAAGGATTTCGAAGGGCTTAACACAACTAACTGTCCCAAATTTCAGCAAAATCGGGTAATAAATGTGGCTTTTATGGGCCTATGACCCTAAATCGGCGGATCTGTCTATATGGGGGCCATATCAAGATATAGTCCGATATTGCCCATCTTCGAACTTAACCTGGTTATAGCCAAAAGAACCTGTGTAAAGTTTCAGCTCAATATCTCTATTTTTAAAGACTGTAGCGTGATTTCAACAGACAGACGGACGGATATGGCTAGATCGTCTTAGATTTTTATGATAATCAAGAATACATATACTTTCTAGGGTCGGAAATGAATTTTTCGATGTGTTGCAAACGGAATGACAAAATGAATATAGCCCCATTCTTTGGTGGTGGATATAAAAAGAAGGCATCATTTATAATATCTCTGTTGATATTCTTTGCAAAGTTTCGCATATGATTCAATTATCCTTCCAAACACCAAAAAACAACATTACATATTAGTCTTTAATGCATACCTTGAAATTTGTTGCATAGTGAAATTGTTACATGATAAGTTGCTATTGCCTTGAACAAATGTTTATATGAGTATCATTGTTACAGAATACGATACATATGAGCCTAATTTGTAATTTGAACGATACAACACTTAATGAAAATTAATTACCTAATGGCTTCCGGTGTTTTGTTCATTAAATGAAGTGAGAAGCATGAAATTGTTTGCTCACCAACACCAGAGAAATCCCCAAAGGCGTTGTCAAGGATAGTCAAATCAGGATTCTCTTAACGGAAAGTGATGAACATATAAAAACATTTACAACGCTTGTTGTCGGTAGATTGTTATTTATAGCATAATGACCTTATACATAGAAGTGCTCTTAAAGTAACTGCAAAAGCTAAGCTAAGCATTATGGATCAATATGTTCAACTAGCACACTATATGCTCACCTAACCTAGGCTCTCTCTGAGAGCACAAAGGAAATATTTCAGTAAAGGTTAATTCAACTCCTAAGCATTACTACCAAGGAAGAATGCTTCAATTGCAGTCTAGACGATATGATTCATTTCCCATTCACAACCTTTTGTACATAAACAACTTTAACCAAGTTAAGATATGTCACAGTATTCTATTTAAGATTTTATTTCTTTTTTTCCTATCCCTTATTTATGTTGTGTCATTTACACTTCGCATGTATTGTTACAAAAATAAACTGAAAAGCAATGAAGCATGAATGATAAACAAAAATACAACTGTATAGCAAAATATGGTTACAGGGCATTTACTGTGAAAATAGTTGTTGGTTGTATCAGTTTTTTCCTTTCTTCGCAAGTCTATTTGGGGATGAAAAATTTTTATACATAAAATTATTTTAAAATATATGTACATGACTTTGAAAATGGAAACTTTTTGTCAATACTGTCAAATGCTGTGTACATGACTTATGAAAAACAATTTAAAGGAAGCAGGAATGAAATTATTTCTTTAGGGATTAAAGACTTATGATGTTTGATATTTTAAAGCGTTTTTCCTAGATGTATATAAATTTTTTTCCACTTCAACAAAAATTTATTTGTACAAAATACTTAATTTCTATGAACATTCCATTAAAGAACAGGGGATACTTCTCTTATATCAATGAGTGCAGTCCGATTAAAATTTATTAATTAAAGCCGGGTCCGAACGACGTAGCATATTGTGACACCACTTGGTAGAGAAGTTTAAACATGGCAGGATACCTTACAAATGAAGCCAGCATTAGTAATGGGATAACCACCGCTAAAAATCTAGTTAATGTTCGCTCCTGGATGTGAATCCAGACCTTCGGATTCATAGGCAGACATGCTAACCTCAGCACCACGGTGGCCTCCATTTATTTTGTATACGTACAGACAACTGTTAAACGTAATCAAGTTTCCCCCAAAAACCACAAACAATTAAATACAAATAAATTGCTTACAAACAAATTGGCAAACAATTTTCTAAGGACGTTATATATATTTTTGACAAATGACCACACCCTGGCTTCCTAAAATGGATAGTTAATAAATTATGTCAAATATGCTACAAATATTGATGAACATCAAGAGATTGCATATAAAACGTTTCCGCAAGACTACAATAAAAGTAAACAACTTCCGTAGCCATAATGCAGGAAATGGAAGTAGGTCGCTTGGCTAACAATGTGCACAGGCATGTTATGCAAGACTATTATTAGCTTATGATGCTTGAGCAATAAAATCAATCATTTATCGCATTAAATTTCTGCGGCAAATTAATGATATTAAAGTAAATAGGGACATATTGTGGTTTACGACAAGAAAAGATAGCAGTTGGGAAATCCAAGTTTATTGCACACTACCATAGGAATATAGATAAACTTAATGAATCATTTGTTGTTTTTCCCACGGTACGAGCGGACAACTCCCCTTAGGATAATAATGCTACACCTGATGAAAACATGGATAGCTTGGTGTGTAAGCAATGAAGAATTCTTAGATAGCTTCTCGTTAATGAAATCTAATGCCGTAGACCTAGATGATATCGAATCAAAATTTAAACGCATTATTCTCCCTCACCTACTTCTTTACTTCATATAACTTTTTGACTCCATCCTAAGTTCTAGCAATATATCCAGCCACTAAGAAGCATACCAAAATAATTCCAGTCCCTAAATCTAGTTTGTGTTCCGCCCCATTTCCATCGAAAGGAATTGAGAAAATTGTAACATAAACTGATGACTGAATATTTCGAACAGTAGACTTTGCTGTCCATAGACAGACTGGATTTCAAGCAGATCATAGTTGTATTTGTTAAGGTCTCTAAATCAATACGAAGTGAGATAATAGCAGGATTGCTCTTCGGTACTTTTGGAAAATACCAAAGAATTCGATTATGTTGATCATTTGAACCTGTGTAGCAAGCTCCAGATTTTTTTTATACCTTCTATCATAGGATAGGGGAAATATTCGTCTAAGACCCCATAAAGTATATATATTCTTGATCGTCATGACATTTTAAGTCTATCTAGCCAGGTCCGTCCGTCCGTTTGTCGAAAGCACGCAAACTTTTGAAGGAATAAAGCTAGCTGCTTGAAATTTTGCACAAATATTTCTCATTAGTGTAGATCGGTTGGGATGTTTTGATAGGGCTACCATATTAACCGATCTTGTATTTTGATTTCTTGAGCCTCCAAAGGGCACAATACTGAAATTTTGCATGAGGTGTTTTGTTATAATTTCAAACAACTATTCTAAGTACGATTCAAATCGGTCTATAACCTGATATAGCTGTCACATAAACCGATCTGCTTCAGCTGCAGTTTTGCACGATGTGTTTTGTTATAACTTCCAACAACTGTGCCAAATAAGGGCCAATTGGTTTACAACCTAATATAGCTGTTATATAGACTGATCTGGGATCTTGACTTCTTGATCCTCTAGAGGGCATAATTATAATCCGATTTGGCTGAAATTGTGTAGAACGACTTCTCGCATGACCTTTAACATATGTGTCAAATATGGTCTGAATTTGTCTATAACCTGATACAGCTCCCATATTATTCGATCTCCTCATTTTGCTTTTTGAGCCACTAATTCGAATTGGCTGAAAATTTACAAAATGAATTCTTCCATGTTCTCCAACATTCAATTTAATTATGATATAGATCTAACAGTATAGCAATATCGGTAAAACAAATCGACATACGCGATCCATGGTGGAGGGTATATAAGATTCGCGGTCCTTATTGCCCATGCCAATACAATATATATCCTTCCATTGTAAGGATAAAACAATCTCAGTCCACCAAACTACTGAGAGGTAAGTTAGTATTCGTATAATCACGCTTCTGTAGAGTCAGTGAGCTATTCTCGGATTCAGCCCCATTTCGAGCCTACGGCCCGTCTAAATAGTACCCAACATCTGTGAGCCTTCTCAGTAAGCTCCTGAATGTGACACTTCCAATCCACTTTCCTGTCCAAGATCACTCCTTAAAATTTTACCTTGTCATACATATATCAATATCAATATCGTGTTCTTAGTGAGCAGGCAGATTTCAGCCTTCTCTAGGCTAATATTGTGATCCCTAGGTCTTGCCCATTCCATGCCATCTATATGACCCTTCCGGCCCTTCTGCATAGCTTGTTCGAATCCTTACCTCTTAGAAGTTTTATAACATCATGTGGTACGCAAATGGGCTCAAATACCTCCTCAGTCAGCATCTGTAATTTATGGTGGTCACCCATAAAAGTGGCGATAAAATTTCTCCCTGTGGCGTGCCTTGTGCCACTTTCTGCCTTGTCTTTATATAATGGGACCCACAATATATCAACCGGTCAGCACATTGTTAAAAGACCCCTCGATGTCAATGCTTACCGCCAATGTGTGAGTCTTGGCATCGAAGAGCTTATAGGTCTGTAGGCCTTTGGTGTCGCATAATTTGCCTTGCCGGGCTTGGGTATAAACATCACCCTTGCCTCCTGCCAGGCTTTCGGAGTATATGCAAGTCGTAGATATGCTGTGAAAATATTGGCCAGATGAGGCGCAGGACAGTCTGGCTCTTTCTGTAGTAACGCCGAAAATTTCCCATCAAGTCCGAGTGACTTAAATGGTTTGAAACTCCTCAAGGATTCCTTTATCATAAATTCCATAATTATAAACCTTCGATCAACGTCATTATTTCAAGAATCCGGTGTCTCCATGAGTCCCTTTTTTTCTTTAGAGAAAAATTTATTTTAATTTTTGTCTTATTAAAAATTTGCATTAAAATTTATCCTTGAGAGAATAATTCCTGTATTTCGAGAATTACAGATATTCTGTCATTATAAAAAGTTTTATTGTTAGTTTGAAATTTATACTGCAAGCAATGTATGTAAATAAACCATAAAATATTTAACACATTACGTTCTTATATCTATATTTAAGTTGCCTTCAGTTGATTGCACATCTTCTTGCTACCATCTGCAAATATTAAATTTAATTACAATTGTTATTTTCTACAGAAATTTCAAAAATGGCCAAATGCTCAGTGGAATTCGGTTTTGCATTGACTTAAAAACATGAAAATTCAATTAAAATTATAGGGGGTAAATAAATATTTGAATACATCTGTCCTAAAGTGCATTTGATGAGCTGTTTTGGAAATTGGGAATAGCATGAAGCTAAGTGGGAAATTGATAACAAAATAAATTTATTTAGTACAAGGTTAAGTACTAACATGAAAGTTATTTTGGATTATTTTGCAGATGTTGTAAATTATTGCATATTACAAATATTAAATTTTCTGGTAGAGTAAAACATTTTTTATTTATTTTAAATCTAAATTGCCATCATATTTAGAGGGAATTATTGTGCCCTCTAGAGGGTCAAGAAGTCTTATTGGGGGATCAAGCCGGACATTGCTACATCAACTCAAAGTCTCGAGTTAATAAAGAATATAAAGAATTTCTATGAGTTAAGTTTTTCGAGGTACCAGCATTGGTTGATAATTGTATCCAAAATTTATCTGGAGAGTGAAAAGAGTTCTGTATACTTTGCCATTTCATCAGAAACAAGCAACGCCTGCAAATCGTTGAAATTTAATATCAAAATTCGTGCTATATGACAACTGTTTTATAAAAAAATTGGCTTGTGGTCCAAATTTACATAAAGTTATTATTAATAATACCCTGTACCACAGTAGTGGGATAGATTATAACAATTAAAAGCGTGCTAAGTTCGGCCAGGCCGAATCTTGGGAACCCACAACCATGGATTCTGCTAAAATATGGGAGCTATATCTGGTAATAAATCGATTTGGACCGTATTGGGCATAGTTGTTGAGAGTCATAACAGAACACTGTGTGCAAAGCTTTAGCCAAATCAGACAAAAATTGCGGCTTCCAGGGGTTCAAGAAGTCGTTGTGGATTGCAAATGGGCCATATCGGTTCAGATTTCGATATAGCTCACGTATGAGGTTGTCCTTCAATTTGACTTCTTGAGCTCCATAAAGCTGCAATTGTTATCCTAATCGTTACACGAAATGTACTGTAACGACTTTCAACAATCGTCACAAGTACAACCCGATATAGCTCCCATATACACCTATCTCCCGATTTTATATCTTGAGCCCTTCGAAGCCACAATTTTTATCCGATTAGTTTTAAATTTTACACATAGTGTTCTGTTATGACTTTCATCAAACGACACAAGTATGGTACGAATCGGTCTATTACCCAATATGACTCCCATAGAAATCGATCTATTGATTTTACAGCTTGAGCTACAAGAAACCGCAAATTTAACCGATTGGGTTGAAATTTTGCATGTTGTGTTCTGCTATGACTTCCAACAACTCTCATGTAAACATATCTCCCAAGTTGACGTTTTGAGCAGATTTTCAGATTGGCTTTTCACGGTCCCTAGAAGCTTTAATTTTTGCCTGCTTTGGCAAAAATTTGGTACGTGGAGTACAAGTAATTCATTTTGTGTAATCTTTTGGCTGAATCCATTGTCGTGATTTCCAAGCCACGGCTGAACTTTGTTTTTATTTATTGGTTCTATCCAGGGTGGCGTATTAACGTCTTTAAGGGAATGCCATAAAACATACGCCACATAGGTATAAATGATACAGAAGAAACTCCATTTAAGGCTCGCGATGTTACGTTTCAATAAAGTTCGGATGCTAGTAGCCATAATTTTGAAAATGTCATATCGGATGAATACTATATATTGGAGCTATATGTAAAACTGAACCGGTTTTGGTAAAATTATTCACACATGTTAAAACATTAAATAGAACGTCTTGTGCCAAATTTTGTAAAGATCGGACCAAAATTATGGCTACTAGAGCCTTAAAATGCCATATCGGATGAAACATATAAGGGAGCTATTTCTAAGAGAGAACCGATTTTGATAAAATTGTGCACACATATTTGAACATTAAAAAGAACGTCATGTGCAAAATGTTGTAAAGATCGGGCCAATATTATGGCAACTAGAGCTGCAAAAGGCCGTATCGGATGAAATATATATATGGGAGCTATATCTAAATCTGAATCGATTTTGTTCAAAATCAATAGCATTCGACCTTGAACCAAAAATGTAACTTGTGCAAAATCTTACGATAATCAGACAACAAATGCGACTTGAACCTTGATCACAAGAATATCGAATATCGAAAGAATAGGAAATATATTTTGAAGTCGAGAGGCTCGGAGTAGGATTTTATTTCTGATACATGGTTTCTTCGGAGAAACTTCTTAGAATTGCATTAATTTCACGTTTTTGCTATACGATTTAAAAAAATCGACCCGGCCTAATGTTCATACTAGTATATTCTTGATCGTCGTACAACTCTAAGATGAGCAATGTCCATCCGTTCATCTGTTGTGTTGAAACTTTGAACAGCTTTTTTTGTGTCCATAGGTACGTTAAGTTCGAAATGGGCTATATCGAACTATATTTTTATATAACTCCCATGTAAGCCAATCTTTAGCTAAAATTTAGCACTGTAATCGTTCTCAAAACCCTCGAATACGTATTGAATATAGTCTATTTCGGATATAGCCACTATATAGACCGATTTTAGTGTGTAGGGCCCATGAAATTTGGCACAGTGAGTTGTCTCCTTCGACATGAGTATCAAATATCGAATATAATCTAGATTGAACAATATTTTGATACAGCCCCCATATAAATCAACCTCTTGATTTAAAGTCTAAGACCCATACCGACCTCATTTATTGTCCGATTTAACTATAACTTGGCAGACTAAGTTTTGTTAATCCCCTCAATATCCGTGCGAAATATGTCCCGGATTCTGATATCCCGATTTAAGGTCCTTTACCCTTAAATATGGCATATATTACACAATTTTGCAGATATTATTGTTATTATTTATTAATAGATTGATAGATAAACACAAAAATAATACATGCATATAAAATTGATTCTTAGATTTACAATCTATATATATTATTAGATCTATATATTTTCTGTATTTGACACATCTCTCTAAATTATAGTATAGAGGGGTAAGATTCGTGCCATTTAGTATGTTAAATGTTTCATTCTCTTCGAGACTTGCTTTATTAAACCATCAATTTTTCTTTTCAATATTCCAAAATAAAACAAACACACAAGCAACCAATAGAGTGATAGTTGCATGTATTTATGGAAATTCTTTGTAAAAAACAAAATTTTCATTGTTTGGTCGCTATGCACTTATACATATAATACACTTTATGGTTTAAATATAACAATATTTTTATCATGTTTCAAATCACGAAAGCGGCTTATTTGGTCTGTTTATCTTCTGGGTGAAGTTTGTTTGTATCTACGATTCTTCTTCAGAAATAATTTTTATACACTTTTGTGTTGTCCATTGATTATTGTCTCATCATCGTGGCCATTATCAATTATTAACAAGCGCAAATGAGAGGCAAATAAAGGAACATTTGTCAAAGTTAGTTTCTTTAACTTTTGTAGGTCCATTTGCATAATGATTTGTAACAATATTTGTTCTGAAAATTGTTTTGACATGATGTATGAAGAAAGTTAGTATTGGTGGGAAAGCATCATTTATATCATTTTGGGACAATTTGTTAAAGTCCTACAAAAGTTCAATACGAAAACAAACTCTCTTTATTCATGACAAGGCTCTGGACAATAGGAAAAATGATTTCTATTGTGAGCAGGAGAGGTAGTTTAATGGAAAAATAGCGAAATAATTTAAAAGATTAATTTTGTTGACCACAACTTGAACATTTTTTTATTGAGAATTTAACGCCTTTTGCTAACACTGATAACTATTTTCTAGGAAAATATTTACTCTAAATCTTTAAATAATTACAATTTATGTAAATTGCTACTTAATGATGCAATCACTATAGTCATTACAAAAGCCCTTTAACTGAAAAGTTACTCATCGTTCTTTGATGCAAAACTTTCGCCTTATGTCTGCGCAAATATTTCTCTTTTCTCAAGTGCCTTTGTCATTAGTTTGCAGCGCAGCCAATGGTCGAAAGTTTTATTGTGTGATGAATAATTATAATAAAATAACAATAATGTAAAAACTTTGTACCAAGAGCATATTATCACATGCTGCCTAACACTCTATACACAAAGTTTTATTTTTGATATTTGATATTTAATGATTATAGAGCAAAATATTTGAAGTATCCTTAGGGTAATCTTATAAACATGCTAAATACGAGGTCTTTTCTGTGGTTAAGGTATATTTTAGTATTTTTGAGCTATGTGCATACGATTACCGTTTCTTAAGCAGGGCCGAGGATATCTATGGTAAAGTAAAAGAGTGCTAAGTTCGGCCGGGCCGAATCTTGAGAACCCACTACCATGGATTTTGCTACAATATGGGAGCTATATCTGGTTGTAGATCGATTTGACCGCACTTGTCTGTTGTAATGGTTGTTGTAATGCCTCAAGAAGTCAAATCGGGAGTCATCTTATATGGGAACTATAAGAGAACACTTTGTGCAAAATTTCAGCAAAATTGGAAGAAAATTGAGG
The DNA here is from genome assembly GCF_963082655.1 of Stomoxys calcitrans. NCBI lineage: Eukaryota > Metazoa > Arthropoda > Insecta > Diptera > Muscidae > Stomoxys > Stomoxys calcitrans. The sequence goes on along the minus strand of NC_081555.1, from coordinate 28,973,604 downwards.
CTTTCAGGGGCTCATGAAGTCAAATTGGAAGATCTGTTTGTATGGGATCTATATCAGGTTATACATAGATTTAAACCGTACTAAGCACAATTGTTGAGAGTCTTATTATAATAGAATAACCTGTGCAAAATTTTAGCCAAAATCGGACAAAAATTGCGGCTTCCAGGGGCACAAGCAATCAAATCGGGAGATCGGTTTTTATGGGAGCTATAACTAAATCTGAACCGATCTGGTCCATTTGTAATCCCAATGACCTACATCAATATTAAGCATCTGTGCAAAACTTCAAGCGGCTATCTTTACGCGTTCGACCGCTATCGTGATTTCGATAGACGGACGGATGGACATGCCTAGTTCGACTCAGAATATCGAGACGATCAAGAATATAAAGGGTGATTTTTTTGAGGTTAGGATTTTCATGCATTAGTATTTGACAGATCACGTGGGATTTCAGACATGGTGTCAAAGAGAAAGATGCTCAGTATGCTTTGACATTTCATCATGAATAGACTTACTAACGAGCAACGCTTGCAAATCATTGAATTTTATTACCAAAATCAGTGTTCGGTTCGAAATGTGTTCATTCACCGTTCAGCGATGAGGCTCATTTCTGGTTGAATGGCTACGTAAATAAGCAAAATTGCCGCATTTGGAGTGAAGAGCAACCAGAAGCCGTTCAAGAACTGCCCATGCATCCCGAAAAATGCACTGTTTGGTGTGGTTTGTACGCTGGTGGAATCATTGGACCGTATTTTTTCAAAGATGCTGTTGGACGCAACGTTACGGTGAATGAACACATTTCGAACCGAACACTGATTTTGGTAATAAAATTCAATGATTTGCAAGCGTTGCTCGTTAGTAAGTCTATTCATGATGAAATGTCAAAGCATACTGAGCATCTTTCTCTTTGACACCATGTCTGAAATCCCACGTGATCTGTCAAATACTAATGCATGAAAATCCTAACCTCAAAAAAATCACCCGGTATATATACTTTGTGGGGTCCTAGATTAATATTTCGGGGCGTTACAAACGAAATTACTAGATTTGTAAACCCCCATCCTATGGTGGTGGGTATAATTACGGAAAATGTTAATATAGATAAGAAAATACGGATAAATGGTCGTAAGGAAAATAACAACAGGCTAGGACTAAAAGCATGGCACTCTTCGTGTCTAAGGCTACCATTCACAAAACTAGGATCGACGAAAATCTTTTTATATTGTCTACTTTAGGATGGGTGTATACTAATTTCGTCATTTCATTTATAACACATCGAAATATTGATCTGAGACCCAACGAAGTATATACATTATTAATCGACTTGAGATACTAAGTCGATTCAGCCATGCCCGCCTGTGTGTCGAAAGTACTCTAACTTTCGAAGGAAGGAATGAAGCTTGGCTCTTGTAAACCTGCACAAATACTTCCTATTACAGTATGTCGGTTGGGATTTTAAATGAGTCATATCGGTCCATGTTTTGATATTGCTGATAAACTGATACTGGATCTTGTTTTGAGCTGTTGTTCTGAGCCTCTACAGTCACAGTACAGGTCACAGTTCTAATCCGACTTGGCTGAAATGTTGTATGAGGTGTTTTGTTTGTCTTCTTCTAAATCGGTTCTTAACCTGATATAACTCCCAAAGAAACCGATCTCGAATCTTGACTTATTGAGCCTCTAGAGGGCGCAATTATTATCCGATTTGACCGAAATTTTGCATGAATTGTTTTGATTTCCACCAAATATGCCATGTATGGTTATAATCGGTTCAAGACCTTATATAGCTCTCATATAAAACGATCTTCCGATTATACTTCTTGAGCCTCTAAAGGGCGCAATTTTTATTTGATTTGGCTGAAATTTTGTGCAATGACTATGACTACTATGGTCTCCAATATCCTAATGAAACATGGTCCGAATCGGTCCATAACATAACATAGCTTCAATAGCATAGCAATTATTATCCATTGTCCTATATTTCCCTATAAAGAGATACCGGGAAAGGAACTTGACAAATGTCATCCATGGTGGAGTGTATATAAGATTCAGCACGGTAGAACTAAGCACGCTTTTACTTGTTCTAGTTAGACAGTGCAGTGGCAGGAGGCTCGAAATAGCCTAGAGGTCAGTAAGCAGCCTACGAAACATCAGCGATTCCCAGTGAGGCATTTTACCGATGGATCAATTATCGAATCTCCTCCGGGGCGAGACTGAAACACAATTTAATGCATATTGTGAGCAAAGTTAAGATCCATTTTTCTCAAATATACCCAAATATACAACCCAAAACTAAGTTACAGGACTGAACCAAGTGACCTACGTCATAATGGAATGTTCGTTGGCAAATTCGCAATTCGTCAATCTACCCTTCAACATGACGACACCACCACCAAGGCAAAACAAACAGGTAAATAGGTACTCATAGAGTATAATGCTAGCATTAAGTTTAGAATAGCACGGCCAGCGCCAAACCCTAAAAGCTACCGAAAAATGTAAAAATCAACTGGAAACCGAAAATGCTTTGGATTGCCCAAGCAGAAAAAACATTTATGGCAATGTCACACAGAAGAGTTGGCCATTTTCATCGTCATCAAAGTATTCGTCATCAAAGATTGTCGTTATAGTCACATACGATATAGACATGTCTGTCCGTCTGTTTGTTGAAATCAGTCTACACTTTAAAGTTCAAAAATGCCCTATATGTTGATATAGCACCCTTTATACCGATATCTCTATAAGAAAAGTAGTATTTTCGCCCTGATTTCAAGGAACAACTGTGCCGATTTTGGATAGGGCGATCTCCCAATTTAAAAGATTCAAAGACAAGAAATGAGCATTTTCTACCAATATTCGCCACGATCTGACCATATTTGTATGCAGTTGCAGATGCCCCGTTTTCCGATTGAAGGCATTGAACGCACAAAAGCCGCATTTCTTACTCAAAATTTATCAAAATTTGGAAGAGCTTCTTTAACACTCGTACCAGATACAGCCAATATTAGAATTTACGCCCTTTTTGCTGAAATTTTAAGCAGTAAGACTCCTTGTAACAGTATTTGGCTACTCGACATCAATGGTTTTATTCTGCACTCTTAACGAATACACAAAAACGACAAGAAGTGAAATAATTTCTAGTTATCCCCAAAGATGTGTATACCCTACAACACAACTGTGGTACAGGGTATTATTACTAAGTGAATTTGTTTGTAAAACCCAAAAGGAAGAGAGATAGACCCATTGATAAGTTTTCCGATCGACTCAGATCACTTTCTGATTCGATTTAGCTATGTCCGTCTGTCTGCCTGTCCATCTGTCCGTCTGTCCATGTTAATTTGTGTACAAACTACAGGGCGCAATTTTCACCCGATCGTCTTCAAATATGGTATGGACATGTTTTTCGGCTTAAAGGCGAAGTCTATTTAAATTGGAAAAAAACGGTTCAGATTAGAATATAACTCCCATATATGTTCGTCTGATTTGCAGTAATAGTGCAATAAAATTGGTCTTTTGTTAACCGATTCTCTTGAAATTTGTTTGGGAGGATTTTCTCTTGACTTTCAACATTACCGGTGAATTTCATGAAAATCGGTTAGATATAGTTCTTATATATACATATCACCAATTTCCACTCCTAGAGCGCATTTATAAACCAATCTTCCCAAAATTTTGTACAACGCTTTCCTCGGCGACTTCCACAATGTCTATAAAGTTTGCTTGTAATCGGTACAGATTTAGACATAGCTCCCATATATGTGTTCGCCCGATTTGCAGTAATACTGCAATCAAATGGTCATTTGTTTATCGATTCTCTCGAAATATGGCATGAAGGATTTTCTTTTGACTCTCGACTTTATTGGTGAATTTCATTGAAATCGCTACAGATCTACAATCCGCAACCTCTTGTGAACCTAACCCAAACTTAGTAATAGTTCTGATTGTATTGAACCTTTTACTCCAGCAATGAAACATGCATTTTTGGGTTCTATGCTATGTCCATGTGTTAATTAAAATCCTTCCATCCTATCCCATAATGACCTCCCCAGTTTAATTATAAAACGTAATCACTTGGTAAAACTTTCACTGCCATGACAATCATAATATTTTAGAAAATTAATTACAAACATTACAACGTTACCCAACTATCTAATATAAATAATTTGCAAATTGATCTCTCGCCTACGTTCTTTACAACCATTAAACTAATATTTATCTAACTAAATTGAAACCTCCACTTGCTTCCTGCCATTTTTTTTTGTGGCAGAAGTTTGGCTTTCTTTCTACTTAAGCATTTTTATTCACCCCAGCAATTTCATGAGCTTCCAACTTACCCAAAGGAAGGATGATGGCCATAAGACAGCAGATGAAAACTATGTAGGAGTAAAGTTGTAAAATATTCCACATCATTCACTTTGTGAAGTCTGTTTTTTTTTTCTTTTGACCCTGTTCAGGGTAAATTTGCTATTTTAATGAGGCCAGTGAATAATATTTTGCTGATGAATTTAAATGGCTCAAATTACTAGAGAACCAATTAAAATATAATCATTTGAATGACTTAATATCTGCCTTAATTTCTTTTCTTGGAATAAAGTCTTCAACAGAGGTTTGTTAATAGAAATCAAGAGATTTAAATATAAATTAGGATTAATGCAATGAAAGGAGTTTTTTGGGAGAAATGTGGAAGAAATACGCCCTTTTCTAGAATTGGAAGAAAGTCTCATAAATTATTCAGCTCACTGCATTCAAAATCATTCCGGTGGTTGTAAACTCAAATTGAGTTTATTTTTATATGAAAGATAATGAATTTTTATGTAGTCCTATATGCCAGCAATATCCGGTGTGAAGATTACAACTCCTACAAACATTATTCAATCATACTCACCCACCATTCACTGAGTACATTACTTGTCATTTGAAATATTCCCCTTAAAATCCTGCGGGATACATTACTCAGAATAATTTATACAGTGTCAACAAAAACAAGAATTTGTGTAAAGAGGAAAAAAAAGCGCAATAGGCCTAAAAAATCCTCCCCTTATGAAAAGTTAAACATCTATTGACTTAATCCTATTTATCGACACCCTAGCAATCTTTCAAATTCTATGAAGTTCGTATATTAAGCAGGAAATAAGCAAACAAAATTGAGTTGAGTTTGTACTTAAGCCAAAATATGTTATCACATAAGCTTCTTAACTTCCACACTCAAAGGAAAGAGCTGCTGCCGAGAATTCACAAATAATAATCATCTAAAGTGGAAGGGACAAAAAAACTCTTCTCTCCCTAGATACCATGTGATTGAAAAAATATATATGATAGAATTTCCTATTAAAACTAAATCGTATTTCTTTTATTAAAATCTCATTGCTATTGTATCTTTCCTATTATTGGCTAAACGTTAAGAAAAAGTCTAGCAAAACTCAATGGAGTGAAAAAACGAGAGTGGTGCCGACTAAATAATAACTTACACTCTATAAGTGTAAATTAAGCGATAATATTATACGAGGTACCTGGCACGATGCCTTGCCAACACAAACCACCACAACATTTTTTGTTTGAAAATATTTCATATAGTGTTTTTTAGAATCCATTCACTTTTGCTCAATATAGCAACATTTTGCTACTATTTCTCTAAGCCGGTCAAAAAACGAGTTGCAAGCTGCACGAGTGACATCTTCCGATATTTTGGCCCGTTCCCTCTGTAAAATGGCTTTATTCCGCTCCACCATACTGGTATATTTTTATACCCTACAACACTACTGTGGTACAGGGTATTATAACTTAGTGCATTTGTTTGCAAATCCAAAAGGAATAAAGATAGACCCATTGATAAGTATACCGATCGACACAGAATAACTTTCTGATTCGATTTAGCTATGTCCGTCTGTTGACCCATCCTTTTAGATCTATAGATCCCAGATCAGCGAGAGAACTCTCTATGTAGCCAGCTAGATCATGAAGGGCTGTTTTAGTGGATTTGGCTTTACTATATGCATGCTGCTGCCACGACAGGCGATCAGCAGGGATCTTTGCCCTAAGATATGTTTCTATCAACCTCTCAAGAGTCGTTAGCATAAAATATGGCAGACTGCAGACTAATAGGACGAAAATGTTTCACATTCGTGTGGTAAGGTTTTCCTGACCTTCGTGTCTCTCCATCCCTAATTTATATACGACATGCTAATACAACAACCTTCCTAAACCAAGAAGCCAGTCTGTCGGACACAGTTTGTAATTCAACCGGTGATACGTCATCAGAGCCTGACGTCATCAGAGCCTAAAGGAGTCGAAACTTTTTATCCCCTAAAGGATTTTCGGCGCAGACATAATTTACCTAATAATCTCCGACGAATGCATGACAGTCACAACCTCTTCTGGCGCCACGTTGTCCGTTGGAGAATTTCCCGAGAATGTGTATCAACGAATAGTTATAGTGTTTCCTCGCTAGACATTGTCCATACATTCTCTGACTTCTGAATATACCTCAACCTAATAGGTCTCGAGGACAGAATCTTTCTTAGCCTAGAGGTCTCAGATGTATCCTTGTTCCGAGCCTTTCTCAGCTCTGCATTATATTTTCTCAGCTCAGCCCAGTCGTGTGGTGCTCTTGTGGTTTTCGCTCTGTTGAAGAGTTTTCTGCAACCCACCCTATTAATCATCAGTCACGATATTTTAGACGTGCTTCGAAGCACCGCGATCGTATTATTGGAGCATTTTTTTCGACCAATCGACACGAGCCTTTTTTTGAGCGATTGATAAATTGTGTGGAATATAACGCGAACAAATTTTTTTGGCAGTCAAATGTTCATGCAGTATTGAATTTATGCTGGTCCCACTAATGCCTAAGATTATCTCAATCTCACGATAGGTCACATGACGTTCTTGCAATATAAGTTGGCGCACAGTATCCCCACAGAAGTGGCTACAAATCGTGTGCCATATATATGAAAGACAGCTAGCAATGAGACTTTTTAGTTTCAAGGCTGGCTAATACTGAATCTTCAGAACTTTACGGCGAAAGAAGAAAAATATTCCAACTACACTTTTCAAGAATACAAGCTTTGTGTCTTTCATTCCCCGTACTCTTGAGTAGTTTAAATCCAGGAATTTTTAGCACAACCATGGTTCCTGGATAAGAACCACGTTATAACCTTTTGCCAGCAGAAAGACCTTTAGTGGCTACGAAGCGGTTTAATAAAAGTAGAATCTGATCTTCGAAAACCGGACCATAGTCTAGATTTAAATTTTCCTCCACGTTAGCAAAATTTTTATTTGTGTACATTTTTAGTGAAACCCATGATGGTGGGTTCTCAAGTTTGCGAAAAAAGTTTCCCGCTGTTGCTTAATGAAATGCTCATGGGCATTATAAATGATTATTTCTTTCAGTAGTATACTGTTGTATGTCAAGTTAAAGATGAGATAGGTAAGGTTAGGTTAGAGTGACAGTTCTTTATAATTTTAAGTCTATAGTGATATCATAGTAGCGACAGTCCAAAGCCTATGGTGGAAATCAAACCCACGACCCCGTACTAATAATCCGAGCACGATACAAAGCGACTTTCGGTGCGCGCTGCAAATTGTATACTTAGATCTTCTTTCCTCCAATCATTTAAATAAGTAAAAATATGAAATCTCGTTTTGCCTATTGTCTAGTTGGCACAATAAAAACTCTTACCAACCGGATACTGTAATACAAGAATCAACCTCTTACTAACATAACCTTATTATCATCATTCCTCTCTCATGCTAACCCAACCTGTGACAACTTGGTGCTTAAACTCCTTATATTTATCTATACGAGTACCAAGCCTTTACCAATTTCATACTATTCGATATGCAATAAAAGCGAAAAAGAAATACTTGTACGACATGCTTCATAAATTAAACAATTTAGATGTTGCAGAAAAACTCACATAAACAATAGGTTCGACATCATTTTAGCTAAAGCAACCCTTAATATTACGCTTAAATTTACATGTCGTCTTAATTGTTTTTGCTAACATTCTAGCCAAGAGAAAAAAGCAAATATGTAGATTGAAAAATTCCATTGCGTATGCTTTTAATGGAACAGTCTTGCCTCAAAGGCAAATGCTTTTAATGAGAGAAATCTCATGTTACTGCTAGACATGGGTTTACTTTCATTACTTGAAGCTTTTTTTACATGTGCGAGTTGGTACAATTCAAAAATGAAATAGAATTTTATACGTGTGCTCTTCATGTAGTATGTTGGTTTAACACTTATAAGGATGCTGACAAATATTAACAGTTGTAGTAATTGTGTTGACATAAAAATGACTTGTTTGAGAAGTCAAAGTGTTAAAGTTTATCTTAACTTTTGAGAAATTATTTTTGTAATATTTTAGCAGATATATTCATACCACCTTCTAGAAAACTAAAGCTAAGGGTATAACAAAAAATTAACTTTTCTAAACTGTTTTATAATAAATAAATATATGAAAAACAAAAAGGAAATAGAAAACATTAAACCGTTGCATACATTAAGGCTTTACTGGCACCAAATGTTTAAGTGGAGGAAAAACAGGAAACAAAAATTAAATAAGCTGAGATATCTAAACATTATTTTTTCTTTGAAGCGATGGCATTTAACATCAAAAGAAATGACTTAATTACATAAATATAATTGTATTCCGCCAAAGCAAATGGAGATAACTTAGCAAACACCGTTGGAATTTTTGTGGCAGCTTTATTTAGTTAATTTACTTTAACACATAATTGGGTGGTAGTAATTGGTCTTCTCTTTTTGCATTGCTTTTACTTCTGACCCTAAGGCAAATGGAATGCATGTGAAAACGTAAGTGTGCATTTGGTGTAAGATTAAAATGTTTTTCGAGTTTTATAATAATTATGTCTACTTTTTGGGGATTTATAACAAAGACTACTTTAAGGGGCTTAACAGAAAACAATTCGAATGATTAAAACAGAATTAAATTCTTGAATCTGATGTACAATATCATATGCATAGTAAATAGCATGGATTGATTAATTTCTTCAATATAACATGCTATTGACTGATATTATGTACCGCATACATTAATACATGAAATCTATCTTAAACAAATTTAAGAAATATTTCTTAAAGTGAGAAACAAGTATTACTCGTTGGCTCGAATTTAAACCAGAACCCCCAATTTTTTACTCTAAAAGAAGGAATTTGAATTGTTTAGATATTGACTTACCTATTATGCCGAGCATCATGTCCTCTTTTCACACCGGTGTCCTTTACTTTTACATGGTTATTCTTGCAACGCTATGTAGACTAATACTCTGAACAATGTTCATACAACAGTTTTTAACGAAAGGATTCCAGACTGTGTGTGCATCAATTAAGCTGCCAAAGATAACTGTTGCTGCTCCCCAAGCTGCTTATTAGTCCAAAAACAAACAAAAGCATTCCGTATAAATCTTTTAAAAGCATACTCAACCCATATAAGCCTAACCAGTGAGCTTCAGCCATAATGCCGCAAACCATATGCATGGTCAAATTGAAAATGCTTAACAAGTGTTTGCCTTTCTTGTATGAACTGATAGTCTTATATCCATAGGGATTTTGCCATACTATGGGGACATGTGCGAACATTTTGTGCTATTTACTCTTTAATCTTTCCAAAAAGTCTAGTTTATGTCGGTTGGCTAAGTAGTGTTTGAAATATCAAGGACATAAAGAGCACAGATGTGTGGACATTTTGACTCAAATCAACAATAAATGTCAATGCTATTTAATAACAAGTGAAAGCATGTTAAACTCGGCCGGGCCGAATCTTGGGAACCCACCACCATAGATTCTGCAAAAAATTTATACAAAATAAATTTAGTTGAAGGGCATAATTTTATTCTACATATCAAACTTCTGTCAAATCAACAAAAAACGAAGCTTCTAGGAACCGAACAAGGATGATCGAGAGACCGGTTTAAATGGAAGCTATATCAGGATATGTACCGATTTGAAGCATACTTAGCACTGTTTTTAGAAGACATAATAAAACACATCATAAACAATTTCAGCCAAATCGGATATGAATCGCGTCTCTAGCTTTACTCCTTCGAAAGTTACCGTGCTTTCGACAGACGGACGGACATCGCTAGATCGACTAAAAATGTCATGATGATCAAGAATATAAATATATTTCTTGGGGTCTTAGACGAAAATTTCGAGGTGTTAAAAACGGAATGACGAAATTAGTATACCCCCATCCCATGGTGAAGGGTATAAAAACACATAAAGTACAGAAATAGGCATGAAATCTTTATTTGATATTACGTATCGATAGTACGGTCCATATAATGTAATGTTTGCTACTGGCTCATCTTTACTCCAATTCACATATTATGGGCTTAAAATCCTATATTGGAAGATCGGTCTATATGGCTGCTATAAGCGAAGAAAGACCGCTTGGGGTTTATGTTTCATCTGATATGGACTTTCAAGCGTGTAGTGGCCACAATTAAGGTCCTATCGTAAGAAAATCTAACATGGTTCGATTTTTCAATTGTTATGTTAAATTAAGGGCTTGCTAGGTTTTGACAAAGGATCCATGTATTAAAAGTATTAAAGTACGAAGACTCGTTGGTATACCCAAAATTGGTGTATAATCGGCTCCACCGACTTTTGCCTTTCCTTACTTGTTTTTTATAATTTTTATTAAAATTGTGCTCGGATAAATTTTAAATGATTCTGTTAAAATTGCCAAATAATCTTCATACATAAAGGCTTTCACACAAAAACTGCACTTCCATTAAAGGCTATAAGCTGTGCTGTTTATTTCATTTATTTTATTCCTATGGACCATTCCTAACCACTCCAATGGACGAGAGAAATTGATGGATGTGTCAACAATAGTAAAAACCATTTTTTGGAGACATATGTGATGGTGACATATGTAATTCAATTAAGATTTTTGCTCTCGTAATGGCAGAAGCTGCATGTTTTTATTTAATTAAAACTTAAATCTATTGAAATAGTAGTATGTTTGTATAGTAATAGTCAAACCATTTTTCTTATATTAAAAAAAATTTAATTTTATGGTAAATATGGTAAGAATAAGGCATAGGCTTATACAATTTCTAGTTTAACCAACCCAAGAAATCATGGATCTAAAATCAAAATTGAGTTATCGGCCTTTAAAGACAAAATCGGAATTTCGCTTAATATTGGTCGAAAAGGATAAGGTTGTCGTTAAAATGCAGCAGCTCGATTTTGATTTTAGATCGGTGGCGAGCACACTAACACTAAAAACTAAACATCCAAGGGTTTTATAAAGGCGAATTTGTGGTACATATTACGGCGAAACGGCTGAATAAATTGTAATGAAATTGAATTGAATTGAAAACGGCCAAGGGTTTTATAAAGTCGAGTTTGTCGTACATATTATGGCAAACAAAGTTTATTTTTCCAGAGACGTGTAGAATATATTTGAAAATTAATTTTCCGAAAAGAAAATGCATGAAAATGAGGAACTAATTTTCAATAAAAGAAGAAGAAACACAGCTTATTGTTTTTGCTTTTTATTTTAGCATCCGTTATCTGTGTGAATGCAAAGCCACAGGCGGGAGTATTAGTGGTGTGAGTGAGAGTGAGAGAGTTGACTGGTATGTGCGAGATAGAGAGGGAGAGAGGGAGAGTATGTTAAAAGAGGTTATTATTGGGGTGCAGGTGTGTGATGCGTGTGACCCTACTTGGTGTTCTTTAGCATGAAGATCGGTCAGTAGCTTAAGCTGTGGCTATGGACAATGTTGGCAACGGTTAACCACAAATTTGGCAACGCACTTATTTAAACAAGTAAACATTAAAAGGAGTCAAAGTAAATAATTGTGTGGCCACACATAATGAATGAAATAGCTAGCGGAGAGTTAAAACAAGTAATCGAAATAGTGTACAGTATTTATTAGAGTATAAATACTGCACACATTGCCACTGTGGTACAGGGTATTATAGTAAATTTTTTTCCGCAAATAAAATTTCCTTTTTATTTCATTTGTCCCAACGTTTCGTCAATTTTTGTTGACATCTTCAGGGGATACGTAATAAATTAGGCTATATTCACATGAATTTTTTCGTCAAAAGCACATTCATTAACAACACGACATTAATTATTGTGTATTGGAGACAACTTTCTAGAGCTACTGCAATCTTGCAAAACTATGCACAAAGCTTTCTCCGATGACTACCACTACTAAGAAATTTGGTCGAAATCGGTTCAAATTTAGATATAGCTCCCATATGGTAATAAAGTGATCGATATTTGCCAGGAAGGATTTTTTATAACTCCTAATTTTACTGGTGAATTTAATATTTAGATTATTGTCGACCAGGTGCGCTTTGGTGTCTACTCTAAAGATTTATAACTGGTCATATCGAAAAGGTTACCCGACCACTGCAGTATGTATCAAGCGGTGATCCTTGCTAATTGCAAGGATTAAGGAAGTGGTGGAATGGCTGAGATATAATGTCATAACGACGATTGGCATACATATCTTTTCAGACAGCCAGTCAGCCTAATCGCAAGACATGCTGAGAGACTGAAGGTTGCCAGCAACGACTTTTGCAGAAGCTGTGAGGACATCGAAGTAGAAGAGACTATGGAACACCTTCTGTGTGTGTGTCCCTCACTGGTAGTCTGAAGGAGTTCCACTTTAGGTTCTGATTTCTTTGAGAACCTGTCTGATTTAGTGGATGTTTATATTCGCAAGTTGTTGGGCCTTTTAAAGCGATCTGGATGGGCCTTTCAAAGCGATTAAGTGTTTGTGGGTCATCCTCTTTCCTTAAACCACATACCGTGACAATGAGGGTTTTTACAAGTAGAGCACGAAGCTTGCTTTGAGATATGGATTCAACTTTCAGAGTATTTAACCCCAAAATGCACCATCGGGGATATAGCCCTACTATGTTAACACGAATTAAATAAAATTTTATGTCTAAATGAAAAAGTTTTAGGAGTCGAGTAAGAACGTATTATTGAATCATTTTTCAAATGGCAGAAATAATGGCAATATAAATTGAAATGTAAGGTATATGCAGAAGGGTAAAAATTTGTTCCGTCCACACTTAACGTGTGGACAGTAAGAATGGTAAGCACCGGAAATGGATATATAAAGTAAAGTTTCTATCGCTCGACCCTCTTTCAATTTCTACCAAACGGACTTATAACCCGATAATAGCAATATGGGACATAGTTTATAGAAGAGGGGTACGAATCCTACAAAAAAATAAATGAAAATGAAGAAAAAAAATTTTGGCCGAAAAATTTTAGGCGGCTGCACAATCTTATCTCTTCGAAATATTCACAGCATTCAACCGAATGGCATCGGCTATGTGGAGTATATTTGTAGTCAAGATACACCCATGAGACCTAGAAGTTTAGATTATAGGTTAGGTTAGGTTTAAATGGCAGTCGGTCATCGGTCTCACTTAGACGTTTTCGTCCATTGTGTTACCACAGGAGCAGGAGAAGGAAGGTGCCTTCTATAACTTACCGTTGAACCATTCAGATCGCTTTAAAAAGCTTAACTATATGCAGATGTTCACATCCGCTAAATCAGCCAAATTGTGAAAGAAATGAGAACCTAAAGTGGAATTCCTTCTGACTGCCAGTGCGGAACACACACACACAACAGATGTTCTATATTTTCTTCTTCATCGACGTCCTCACATCATTGTCGTTACCAACAACCTTTAGACTGTCAGCATGTTTTCTGAACAGACATTGATCTGTCAAGACGCAATAACTGAGACGTCCGTTCTGAACAGCCACCTGTGTAAGTTAGTTCCTGCAAGCTCGTCCGCTCTACAATTCCATGGCTAACACAGTGTCCGTAGCCGCCGCATGGTCAAAGACAAAGCTTCATTAGCCTCGCAGCAGTGGTCGTATATTTAGTTTAGTTCATAAATGTAAGTAAATTTTTATTCAGGAAGGCACAGTGGAGCTTGCTTGGGTGGGCTAGTTACAATTATTTCCATGTCCATGGGCCTGCATGTGATTATGTGTTGTGTACGTACATTGTTCAATAGCATGCACATTTTTTGGCCAACATTTCTTGGAATTTGTCATAGGTTGGGACTTTCATAACAGTTTGGTGAGTATTTTTGGCCCTTTCAAATTGACCCAGCCTAATGTATGAATATGGTATATAAGATTTGGCCTGTATTGAACATAACTTTATTTAAAGCAAAGATGTAAGGTCATTGGCAATTAATGGAACCTTTCCTGGATTAAACCTCCAATATATAAGATTTTAAAATTTATAGTCTTATTTTTCATCATGTGTCTACAATTTGTGGCGCATTAACTTTAATTCCAAAAGTACTATATCGACTGAAGGTCAGACTTTAAGATAAATTTATCATCGTTACTTGCAACGTGCGTTCCTTCGAATATATGAAGTGTTCTACAGTGGCTGCAAAATTCACATTCTCTTTTCTTTCACTTTCGTATGGTAGTAATTCAGTCAATATGGCATACAAATTACCTCATTAGTTTGACCGGCAGAATCAAAAACACCGAACGCCACATGATATGGTTCGTACTACCATCAAGGTAGCATCTGCCAAAAGAGAAAACAAAATTTTCCTTCAAACTAAATTTTCTGAGATAATGAAAAATGACAGGATTTATTTTCATTTCATGGAAATGTATATTTTTCAAATCAAATTTACGCGGCAGTTAAATTCAATGGCGAAGTGTGAAATTCACCTAATGAAATTGTCATTTTTTAGTCTCACCTTCGACCTTGTCATATTGACACTTCTGTTACATCTATCCAACGGCTGTATTATGTGTCGTTATGACATCCATCATGAGAATTGTAGTAGAGCAATGTTTATCGAAGAAACAGATGTATTCGCACGCCTCTACTTTGAATTTATGACAATTCCTAAGGGGTCAATAAAATAAATTATTCATTTTTTCATTTCATGTTTGCGTTGTGATGAAATTTAAATTGATCTTGGTTGTATACTTACCCATTGATTTTATTAGCAAGCCATAACATTCACCAAGGGACTGTTTGCCAGTGTGAACAAGTGAATGAGGACCCTTTGGGTATTTTCTCTTTTTTAGAGTTTTATACATTTTTGTTAAAAAAATTGTATGCTTGAGAGAACTTAAAGGTTGCAGATTAAGAGTGGTATGTATTAAGTTAAAATTCATATTTGATTAAAGGCATTTGGATAGCAAAAGGACATCTATTGGAATGATTTGTACAATAAATGACTTTGAATCGGTTGTGTAGCCTTTTAAGCTCTAAGATAGAGACTAGAAAAGTAAAAAGGCGTTAAGTTCGGCCGGGCCGAACTTTGGATACCCACCATGTCGGGTATATATGTAAATCACCTTTTGTCATAATCCGGTGAAAATGAATGATTTATGCCACCATAGCAGGTTTATCTAAATATGGTCCGATTTGGACCAAATTCGACACGGATATTGAGTGGTCTAATAAGTACAAGTCATTGTTCCATTTCGTTGAACAAAATATTGGTCTTTTTGGTAGCCATATCCAAATATAGACCGATCTGAACCGTATACGACACGGATGTCGAAAAGCCTATCATAAGTCCCTGTCCCAAATTTCGGTGAAATCGGACAATAAATGCGCCTTTTATGGGCCCAAAACCTTAAATCGAGCGATCGGTCTATATGGCAGCCATATCCAAATCTTGACCGATCTGAAAGTTGTCGAAGAGCCGAACGCAACTCACTGTCCCAAATTTCGGAGAAATCGGACAATAAATGCGCCTTTATGGGCCCAAAACCTTATATCGAGAGATCGGTCTATATGGCAGCTTTATCCAAATCTGGGCCGATCTGAGTTAAATTAAAGAAGAATATTGGAGGACCTAACACAATTCACTGTCCCAAATTTCGGCGAAATCGGACATTTCATGGGTCCAAAACTTACATCGAGAGATCGGTCTATATGGCAGCTATCTCCAAATCTGAATCGATCAGGGACAAATTGAAGAATGATGTCGACTGGCCTAACACAACTCACTGTCCCAAATTTCAGCAAAATCGGTTAATAAAAATGGTTTTTATGGGCCTAAGACCCTAAACCGGCGAACCAGCCTATATGGGGGCTATATCAAGATATAGTCCGATATAGCCCATCTTCGAACTTAACCTGCTTATGGACAAAAAAAAGAATCTGTGCAAAGTTTCAGCTCAATGTCTCTATTTATTAAGACTGTAGCGTGATTTCAACAGACAGGCGGACAGACGGACGGACATGGCTAGACATGATCAAGAATATATATACTTTATAGGGTCGGAAATGCATATTTCGATGCGTTGCAAACGAAATGACAAATGAATATACCCCCATCCTTCGGTGGTGGGTATAAAAATAACTAAGCGAAATATTAGAAGACCTAAAAAGGCTTATGGCATGCATAAATTGTTTTACAAGTCTACCTGCAAATGTTAATTGGCCCTTGAACATTCCATTAAGGATCAACGGGGATGCTTCATGCGTATTAATAAGTTATCTACGATTCATGACCGATCTGAGCTAGATTGGTTCAGTGGTAAAGCATGGCGTAGCACCACCACTTAGTAGAAAAGTTTTATATGGCTGAATACTGGTGTTCTAGTTAGCTTTCAGTCTCAAAAGGTGTTCTACATGGCTCTGTATTGGTTCCACTCCTTTTTTTTCTTATGCATTAAAGACCATCCTCGACAGTTATAGAACTGCAGTATTCATATGTATGAAGACGACGTACAGTTGTATATGATCGCTTCACCGGAGAAGCAGATTGATGTAGGATAAATACATGGGGAAAAGGCCAATGAAGTTCTTTAAAATCCATCAAAGTCGAAGTGCTTTATGATTGGTCGAAATCGAGAACATGTCTGATTTAGCGGATGTATCTACTCTGCACTCCTATATAGTCGAAAGTCACCTTCTATTGTCATGTGAAGGTGTATAAGGTGGATAACTACATATACAAAGACTTATTTTACTGGACACTCACGAAATCCTGAAGATCTTGAGGATGCTATTCTGAAAAGAAAGATTCAAAATCAAACACCTAGCCTAGTTCTTGGTTCAAAGCTTTTTTACAAAGGAATACATTGCAAATAATTCGCTGGATCCATGGGGCGGTGTTACGGTAGAGAATTGTAAATAGAAAGGCTTGTTTTCAGAAGATCGATTAAATCTAAGGACTGATATCAGAAGATTTTTGAGATCTACACAACAAACTCGATATAAAATTGCTAAACTGTTCCATTTTTTATAGATTACGATAAATACCTAGAGACGGTTGCAGAAGGTTACCGACTATATGGTATTGCGACAAATTCATAGGAGCTTGATGCTATGAATACACAAAAAGGAAAGGCAAGTGAAGCCTATGCACCATTTGTCGAACTCTTTGACAAAATGACAAAAGACGGCACTTGCCACTCATTGCAGCTTGACAGGACACATTCCAAACTTTAAGGACGTAGAAATTTGGAAACAATTACAAACGTAGATATATTGTATGTTAGAAATGTTACATATATTGTAGTTAACACTCCTTCTGACAAACGGATAAACTTTAAGGCGGACACAGACCACTGTGCATAGATTTATAGGAGTTTGATGCATAAGTATAGGCAATAGAGAGAGAGAGCTTTAGTTTAAGTTTTACATTGTTAGAAGAAAGTCGTTTGATATTGTTATGAATAATGTAATTATTGAAAAAGAAAAATATTTGTTTATTGTTTTGTATAATATTAGATTTTTCAATAATAAAGCAATTTTCAAAAACAATAACACCAGTTTTTTAACTATTGTCTTCATGACCTCGAGCCGAACAAACCAAAAAAGAAAAGAATAGAAAAAGATAGAAAACTTGTCTTTAGAGAAAATTTCATAGAAATTGTGTCTTAAGAGAATATTTCAAAAAAAATTTATGCTTACAGAAAATTTCTTTAAAGTTTTGTCTTTAGTGAATACTCCCAAAAAAAATTACCTTAATAGAAAATTTTATAGAAATATTTGTCTTTTGAGAAAATTTCATAGAAATTTTGTCTTTGGAGAAAGTTTCGTAGAATTTTGTCAAAGAGAATATTTTTAAAAAATATTGCAGAAAAATTTTCGACGATTGAGCTCGTTTCGAAAGAGAAACAAGCGACAATTGTAATGATCTTCGCTCTAACAGACAAAAAAAACTTGAAAATAGAAAAATTCGGCAGAGCCGTGCCGGGATTTGAACCTGGGCACACGAAGCAGCAGCGAGAGACGTTGCCGTTGTCTAGCGGTCGAACCATCAATGCAGCTTCCAAAAGGTGCACAGAAATATGCGTATGCCATGGGAATAGTTTAATTGTAAAGACAAAAAAACTGTCATTACACAAACACGTGCACTGGGAAAGGAACAGCCACTGGACAGGGTTATCGAGCGTGGGTAATGTTGAATTTATATCATAGAAGCGTTTTCGTAATAAATACAATATAAGTACAACATACCAACTTACGGCCCTTACGGCCACACCTAATATGGTGTTCTAACCAAAGACGAAACGCGCCCCATAGTGGTTGGTGTCTGTGGTGATTTTTGGCTTTCCTTTTCCATTGCAGAAAAATTTCCTATTATTGAGCTCGTCTCGAATGAGAAACGAACTTAAATTTTAAAATTAAAATGATCTTCGCCCTGACAGGCGACAAAACTTAAAAATTAAGAAATGTTTTTAGAGAAAATTGAGTTTTTCTTTGAAGAAAATTTCATAAAAAAATTGTCTTTAGAGAAAAATTTATAGAAATTTTGTCTTTTGAGAAAATTTCATAAAAATTTCGTCTTAAGGGAAAATTCTATTAAAACTTCTTTTTAAGAAAAAATTTTATTAAAATTTTGTGTTTAATGAAAATTTTATGTTTAATGAAAATTTTATTTAAATTTTGTCTTTTTTAGTTCATAGGGAAAATATTTTGGAAATTTTTTCTTTTGGGATTTTTTTTAATTTTGGCTTTGGAGAATATTTCATTGAAGTGTTGGTCGATAAACATATTATGTCACATATCGCCTTAGTGGAACTTTTAAACTGTTTTCGCCATCTTCATTGTAATGGCACTAACTTGGATGTTTAGGCGGTGACAAACTGAGCGATCCATGTGTAAGTGTTTGCCATTACAAACCCAATTAGTTACTACTGCAATCAAGATTTTTTACTTCAAATGATCATTTCATTAAACTACAGTTTTGGTTTTTCTAAAACAGTATTAGAATTCCACTCAAAGAAAAAATATGTTTACCAATTGTGTCCTTGTTGATGTAATAACACTCCTGTGGAAATTCTTTTACTTAATGAAGATTACTAGTGTTGAAGTACACATTGTTTTAATCTCAAATTTGGATTTAGTCACACGTTCCCATTAAATGCCTAGGCCTCTTTGGGACTCTGCCTTGCCATCTGACATATTAAACATTGTAAGCGTAAATCCCTTTTATGCAATTTACTCGTTATAGTCTTTTGCCTCAAACATAACAATCTCGTCCACGGTTTCATTTCCTTTTGTATCGTTTAAGTTTATTTGCCGTTTAATTAAATGAAAGGAGATCGCTTTGTTATTTCTGCCCTTTGCGCCATTTATCCAGCCAATAGCAAAAAGAAAAACAAAAAAACACTTTTCAAGCATAGACGTTATGGTAAGCCGAGACTAGCCTCAGTGTCATATGAGAGGTGGCAGATTAAATTTATCTTTTTCTTACAATTGTTTTCTTAAACTGCTAAGGGGCGCATTTGAAGAAATCCAGCAGCAAAACAACTCGTCTTTGGGTCAGATTTCATTGCTAATTTCAGTTTCATGTTTTGTTCCTTTGAGGTATTGAATGACGCGGGCACATTCGCTATCCCACATAAACTAGATAAATTTTTATTGTGAGCAACTTCAATAAGAATTAATCTAGCCAAGGCAATCACAGAAATTCAATTAAATAAACAAAAAGGTGTTCCATATTGCAAAGGGTCTTAGCTTAAGGCAAAATAATTTTATATTCAAAGCTTTGGGGCAAAAAATTTTGTTTTGTTAAGAAATATTTTTCTTGTCTTAACCCAAAAAGAAAATATTTTGCACAGCGTGTTCCAGCAAAATCATTTCCACAAAATTAAAGTAAATTCCAGCTAAACCGTAGAAATGGAGGATGCTCTACAATGGCCCCCTTATGATGAGTTAAAACAGTTACCATGGCACTCCAGAGAATTTAGAGCAGAACTCAAATTGAAATTTGCATTGCATTTATATTTGAACGGTATTAAAGGGTAGTAATTCTGCGCGAAACGTAGCGAGTTTGTTATATAAGAGAACAATTTATTTTTTAAATTAACTAAAATGTGATAAGTTATGGCAGATGACTTAAAAGTTTCAACAATAAAACTGCTTAATCCAAATACAAAGATCATTTTTTCGTTTTAACGATAGGAACTGGAAACATTCTTCCTTTTGTTATAGCACAACTGACTAAAATGTATAGGTGTGCTTAAAGCACTTAGGATTGTGTGCGAGGAGTTCGAATCAGCTATGCAGAAGGGTCAAATGGGTCTGGAGAGCGGGGTGTCTGAATATGAGCCTAGAAAAATTAACTTCGGCCGGGCTGAATCTTGAGAACGCTCCTCCATGGATTCTGCTAAAAATTTACAAACAATAAATTATTTGAAGGGCATAATTTTAGTCTACATACCAAATTTCTGCCAAACCAGGTAAAAATTTAAGCATCTTGTAGCTGAACGAGGATAATCGCCACATCGGCTTATATGGGAGCTATAAAGACAAGACTGTATATTAGAGTGGGTTAATTTGTACGGCCCAAAAAACACACACCAGTCGGTTGTCAAGATCATTATCTTCGACAAATTCTAAGAAGTTTTGTTGGCGAAATCATGGATCTAAAATCAAAATCAATCTTCCACTTTTAATGACAAAATTCAGGTTTCGGATTCATTTTATTAGAACTGGTAATTATTTTCTTTAAAACACGGAGGCTTGATTTTGGATTTAGATCCATGGTTTTTAGGGCTTAAATTCCTAGAATTTGTCGTAGATTCCGATTTTAAAAAACACCAAAAAATTGGCCAGCCCTGCTATATATGTATCCACCAGTCTCAACTACATGCTCAGATCGAGTGCATTAAAGTATACCTCACTTCCGATTCAATGAAAGTATCCACCTTCATGGTGGACCAATAAGAGGCACCACGTTTCCTCGAGAGAAGAATTCGAAAACGGGTACTGTATACGAGGATAATTTACAGGCTCAACAGAAGTGTGATAAGACCAATATTAACTACACCTCAGTAGTTTAATGGACGGGGATGGAGAAAAAAACTACATAAGGACAATATAAGGGGGTTCAGAGATAATTTCATTTATTTATTTTCATAATCGGTAAGCCACATTCAGCGGTAAGCAGGTCATACCATTGAGGGATAATCAAGGTGAAGTTAGCAAAACCTGGATGGATTGGAAGAGGTAGCGGATCGCATACCTAAGACAACACTTGAGGTCGAGACAATGCTGCAAGCGGTCTTGCATTGGCGGAAATCTAATATTGCTAGAGATCAAAGCTAGAGAACAGAATGGGTTAGGGATCTGCATTGGGGAACCAGGGACTGAGATCTGTTTCCGACTGCCTTACCATAATACGGTTCTTTAGGCGGAGATCCAGGTGATCATAGAATTCGTATGGTGGTATGGTGTTAAGGAGAATACCTCGATTCTGAACATCATTATGTATAGTAAACAGGCCGTTAGGACGGTAAAGTCACGGACAATCTTGAAGTGTAAGAAGGAGATTAATGCCTTCTCTGATGACGCACAGTGGGCCAAATGGCAAAAAAATTGGAAATAAGTCTACAACTTTTTATCTGTTGATTTTAGCCATACAAAATGTTCTAGACATTTGTAGAGGAGGACATAGGCTTTCAGAAAAGTGCTGTTGTTGGTCCATATCTTTAATACAGGGTGAGCTACAGGGTGTCAAAGTTGACCACTTTTGACTTCTCCAAGCTTCTGGGGGCCATAACTTTTGATCTACTCAACCGATTTACATGATTTAGGACTCTAGAGAAAGAGCTTGACAAGATCTAAAAAACTTATGCATAAAGTACCATGCCATCGTGTACTGTTAAGGAGTTATGAATTGTTTAATTTTAAAATATGAAAATTTGGCCTTGGTTTTTTTCAGTGTTTTTTTAATAACTCCGTCAATTTTAAAGCTATAAACTTCATACTTCACACAAATTATGCCAGCATATGTGTGCATAAAATACAAAAGGAATCACGTGAATATCTTTGGCGGTTTAAAAATGGCATCGTTTTCAATATGAAAAATATTTTTTTTGTCAAAAAATTGCAAAATTTTTCAAAAAAGATACTCCCATTTCCTTTAAGTTTTCGCAAACTTTGGCCGTCAAAGCATTATCATTTCTTTCCATTTTCACAAAGTCGAGGTATTAAGAAAAGTTTTAAGTGCTAATTTGGCTAATTTCGATATCAAACAACACCGTTATCTTAAGACCAAAATGGCCAATTTTTTTACTAAACTTCAAAAGTTTCTCACTGGAAAAAAAGTTCCACGGGGATTTTTTCGCTTTTTTTGAACTTAAATGAAAGCTTAAAATGTTCCCAACATTTTAAGGTATGTCTCGCCATATCCTAGCCATAAATGAGATCGTAGCGATCAAAATACTGAAAAAAGTCAATTTTCAAGTAGTGCTATATTCATTGCTAAAAAACAAGTATTACGTCACATTTTATTGCAAAGATGTTAAATAAACTTTTATTTGGTAACACTTCTTCTACAAAACACAAAAAGAATCATGGAAATATCTCTATTCTATTCCATTTTATGGAACCGGCAATAAAAAAGTCAATTTTTCAAAAAAGTCGAATTTCCCAAATTTTGTTTTTGTTGTCCTAATTGCACATGACACACTATAGCCATATTTACGCAACATACCTTATCGTAAAATTTTTCATACCTTTCCAACGATGTATAAAACATTTCTCAACTCGGATTCTATCTACTCTAAAATTCATTTACACTTCATTAAACTCTATATAAAAATGTCTATTTGTGAAATGGAACCTTATATGGGGCCTACACTAAAACATTGATAGATTTGCCCAGGGTTTACAATACAAATGTGTTAGAATAAAAAAAGGTCTCCTGCCAAAGTTTAAAAAAATTGGAATAAAAATATGTGTTTTAGAGCGAAAACACTTCGCATCGGCGTGCGTTTGTATAGTACCTACATCTATTTTTAATGTAAGCTGATGATTTTTGAATAAAAAGTAACCTAGAAATATACCTGCATATATATATATATTTGTGTTAAGATTTGATGCAGACAAATGTTACCTGTTTCGCTATGTCGAATTCCCAGGAAATCCACCGTATCAATGAATGTGAAAAAACCTACCCATAAAAAATTCATTGTCATTTTTTTTAACCAAATTCGAGTCCAGGTAAATAATTATAGAAGAGTAAGTAAAAAGAGGCACTTTGGACCCCTTTTTACGATTGCGTCTGATACCTGAAATGGGTCATTAATTGTGAATATATTGCATAAATATTTGAACAAAATCCAAATTTTCTTCATTATATTTTGTAGAGGCGTAAAGGACATTTATAAGTTATGGAAGTCATACTGAAGTATTCCACTCTTTCGAAAATTGTATGGGACATCAAAAATGATTCCAAATCATACACGGAGTCATTTAAGGAACTTGTTTACACTTTGGACCACATATATGGAATAAGGCTAAATAAAGACGCTTTAGACAAACTTGAAAAATTCTACAAATCATTTGAGAGAAGGTTGCCAGAATGTTCATTCGCAAAAATCAAGTTTTTCAAAATGTATGAGAAGTGGCTGAAATCGGATCTACTTATTGAAATTAAACCGCTGATTCCCGGCCGGCCTAGCAAAGCATACGACGAAGTTACGGAGAAAACCAAAAAGAAAAAACAAGAGGAACTATTGGCGGCACATCCGCCAAATTTAATAAAAGATACGTTCAAAACAGCATTGTTAAAAACACAACCAAAAAATGTTGGACGAATTGTCGATGTTTTACCATTAGCATCTCCGAAAAGGGTAAAGAGAATGGTAGAAAGTATTCCAACTCCAAAATCGACTACAGAATTCACGGAGGAAGATGCACTGGCCCTGATTTTGAACCTAGGCCTCTCAAGAAACAAATACTCAACAATGAGGAAGGCTCTTCGTGAAAAAGGATGGGGTTGTTTACCCTCAAAACATAAATTGTACAACACCAGGACGAAAATGGTGCCATCAAATATATACGTGGACGAATTAAAAGCAAGAGTGAAACTTGCTGATCTTGTTGAAAATACAGCTGTTAGAATTATTTCTAATTTTACTGAAGAACAGTTGAACACATGTAATAATTCCGAAGTGGTTTTGATCAGCAAATGGGGTTGTGATGGATCATCTGGATTTTCCGAATATAAGCAACAAACAGAAATAGATACCAACTTCGCATCAATTTTCATGGCATCATTAGTACCATTGAGAATGAGATTGTACAAGGACCAATCTTCATCATCGAAAGAAAATGCATTTCAAGATATATGGATAAATAGAACACCTGGGTCAAAATATTTATGTCGCCCAATTCGGTTTGAGTATACAAAGGAAGACCGGAACACAACACGATCTTTGGTGAACGAAATAAAGGAAGAAATTGCTGCATTACCCATGATTGTTATAAACCAATTGGGAAGAAATATAAAAGTTTCGTTTCAACTACAACTCACTATGATCGATGGAAAGGTGGCAAACGCATTAACTGGCGTTATGTCCAATTGGAGATGCAATATTTGTGGCAAGAAGAATGGGCAATTCGAGGACAAGTCTGATGAAAATTTAGTAAACGAAAATGCGCTCAATTTCGGTATTTCGCCCCTGCACTGTAGAATTCGATTCATGGAGTATTGTTTGCATTTATCGTATGACCTTAAATATCGGACTAGCCCTGGAAACCGCGATGTCTCTGCTAGAAACAACCAAGATCTTCACAAAATGAGGCAGGAAGAGAAGAATCGAATCCAGTTGGAGTTTAAACAAAAGGGACTTATAATAGATAAACCTCTTTACGGATACGGAAGCACAAATGATGGCAACTCGGCAAGGCGGTTTTTTGAGGACCCCGTATCGACATCTAAAATAACCGGTCTTGATGAACACTTGCTAAGACGATTCAAAGTGATTTTGGCTGTAATCAATAGCAAAAAGATGATAAATTCAACCAAATTTGAAGCTTATAGTAATGACACAAAAAACATTTTATCTGATTTATATTCGTGGAAAGCTTTAACACCGACAGTACATAAAGTCTTACATCATGGCAAGGAAATTGTGGAATACAACATACTTCCGTTAGGAGAACTTACAGAAGAAGCTCAGGAATCCCGTAATAGAGATGTTAAACAGTTCCGGCTTTTCAATACCCGAAAGAGCACCAAATTTAACCAAAATTATGATTTACTTCAATATTTATTGTTATCGTCTGATCCGGTACTATACAGCATCAGAACTAAATGGCTACCAAAAATATGTGACGATATAGATAAGGACGATCCCGATGCCATTCAAATTAAAGAGCTTTTAAATTTTGATACCTTAGATTATTTGGTAGAGAATAAAATCAAATAATACAAAACTAAAATGCTTTTTTATTTTGGGAGTAGCTAATATACATATAAACGCACGCCGATGCGAAGTGTTTTCGCTCTAAAACACATATTTTTATTCCAATTTTTTTAAACTTTGGCAGGAGACCTTTTTTTATTCTAACACATTTGTATTGTAAACCCTGGGCAAATCTATCAATGTTTTAGTGTAGGCCCCATATAAGGTTCCATTTCACAAATAGACATTTTTATATAGAGTTTAATGAAGTGTAAATGAATTTTAGAGTAGATAGAATCCGAGTTGAGAAATGTTTTATACATCGTTGGAAAGGTATGAAAATTTCCTTTACGATAAGGTATGTTGCGTAAATATGGCTATAGTGTGTCATGTGCAATTAGGACAACAAAAACAAAATTTGGGAAATTCGACTTTTTTGAAAAATTGACTTTTTTATTGCCGGTTCCATAAAATGGAATAGAATAGAGATATTTCCATGATTCTTTTTGTGTTTTGTAGAAGAAGTGTTACCAAATAAAAGTTTATTTAACATCTTTGCAATAAAATGTGACGTAATACTTGTTTTTTAGCAATGAATATAGCACTACTTGAAAATTGACTTTTTTCAGTATTTTGATCGCTACGATCTCATTTATGGCTAGGATATGGCGAGACATACCTTAAAATGTTGGGAACATTTTAAGCTTTCATTTAAGTTCAAAAAAAGCGAAAAAATCCCCGTGGAACTTTTTTTCCAGTGAGAAACTTTTGAAGTTTAGTAAAAAAATTGGCCATTTTGGTCTTAAGATAACGGTGTTGTTTGATATCGAAATTAGCCAAATTAGCACTTAAAACTTTTCTTAATACCTCGACTTTGTGAAAATGGAAAGAAATGATAATGCTTTGACGGCCAAAGTTTGCGAAAACTTAAAGGAAATGGGAGTATCTTTTTTGAAAAATTTTGCAATTTTTTGACAAAAAAAATATTTTTCATATTGAAAACGATGCCATTTTTAAACCGCCAAAGATATTCACGTGATTCCTTTTGTATTTTATGCACACATATGCTGGCATAATTTGTGTGAAGTATGAAGTTTATAGCTTTAAAATTGACGGAGTTATTAAAAAAACACTGAAAAAAACCAAGGCCAAATTTTCATATTTTAAAATTAAACAATTCATAACTCCTTAACAGTACACGATGGCATGGTACTTTATGCATAAGTTTTTTAGATCTTGTCAAGCTCTTTCTCTAGAGTCCTAAATCATGTAAATCGGTTGAGTAGATCAAAAGTTATGGCCCCCAGAAGCTTGGAGAAGTCAAAAGTGGTCAACTTTGACACCCTGTAGCTCACCCTGTATTAAAGATATGGACCAACAACAGCACTTTTCTGAAAGCCTATGTCCTCCTCTACAAATGTCTAGAACATTTTGTATGGCTAAAATCAACAGATAAAAAGTTGTAGACTTATTTCCAATTTTTTTGCCATTTGGCCCACTGTGTGACGGCACGTAACTGTTTGTTTGGGTGCAGCACTGTCGAACAGCAAAATAGTCAGTAGTACAATGAAAATTCAATAGGAAGATTCGGATTATAAGAAGACGTGGCTAATACTGAAAGGAAGTAAAAAGAAGATCAGTATCACTTTCGGTATTATTACGGATCACATAGAATCCATTTTCATTTGCGAACCAACAAAGTTTATTTATTATAGATCGTCGTAAAATTCGAAGACGATTCAACGATGTCTGTCCATTCGTCTGGTGGTGAAAGATATCTCGAAACTAGGTATCAGAGATTGGAGAAGGAGAACTGAAGATCAAGGCGCTTGAAAATCTATTCTAAGTTCGGCTAATGGGACAATCATAGCCAATTAAAGTAAAGTCCGTCCGTCAGTTATAATCACGCTACTGGCCTCAAATCGCGTTTCGCTGAATTTTGGAAATTTGAGATGTACTAAGCCCCACGATATCTCTACCAAATATAATCCATAGCGGATCGTATTATGATATTGCTGCCATATATTTCGATATGCCAACTTCCGGCTTAAGCTTTAAGCGGCCGATTTCGCTGGATTTGAAAAAGTGAGTTGCAATATGCCCCCTGTTATCCGAACCAAATATGGTCTATATCGGAATATATTAAGATATAAATGTCGTATAAACCGTTCTGCCGATTTAGGGCCTTAAGCTCATGACAGCTGCTTGTATCAACTACATTCGCTAAAACTTGGCACAGCAAGTTTTGTTAGGCTTCTTGATATCGGTACTTAGTACGGTCTAGATCAGTTAAAAGATATTGCCATCATATATAACGACTTCTCGATTTAACTACCCGATTTTCTGAAATTTAGCACTGTAAGTTGTACCATATACGAATCAAATTATGTCTAGAATGACATATATAAACATATAGCTGCAATATTCACCGATCTCCCTATTAAGTGTCTTGAGCCCATCAAGCTGCGTTTATTCACAAATATTCACAAAGCCACATGGTTGTCCCCAGATCAAGGAGTAAGGAGGAGGCATTCATCCAGTGTATTAGATGTACGATCGATCCGTGAAGCGAACATAGATTCGGATCGTTACTTTGTTGCAGTAAAGATTCGCACATCTGACACTGCATGGAAGCTGAATGCGGCATACAGAGCAGCCCTACAATCAGTAGCAACGTGCCACGTCAAGAATAAGTATCGTGAGAAATGGAGAGAGGAGAAACGACTATTCCGCTGGAAGAAAAAGGAAATAGAAAGGCGTGAATGTGATCGAATTGAGATGTACAGGAGTCAGAATGAAGTCCGGAAATTCTACCAAAGAATTAAATATAAAACCGATGATTTTGGTGCAGGCACACCCTTCTGCAGAGACAAAGAAGGAAGTCTTAGGATATGGAAAGAAAATTTACCCAGCTACTTGTGTCCGACGATGCAACAAAGAGGATACCGCAGATTCAATCCCTGATGATAGAATGTTTATCTCGTAGTCAGAATGAGGTCCAAGTAACAGTAACCTGACTGAAAAACAACAAGGTAGTATAACCGATAGGTTGCACTGCACGGGAAAGCTTTGAACACCACACAGGATAGAACATTGAGCTCCTATCTGTGTGGTGTTCATTGCTGTCACGAGAAGCTCAGCTGCGAGCTACCGGAAGCGTCCACAGGTTGCGGTTATTGGAATGATCCTTAGGGTATAGCTGCAATGGCAGTCGCGGACAATCAGCAGTATTGAGCGGAGAGTCTCAGTGAGAGGCCGGATGGCACCGGCTCTTGACAAGGCGAGTTATTGGCGCCTTTAAATAACCAATGGACACCTTGTTGGTGCGGCAATCGGTCCTTTGGACCAAAAAGATATCATCTACAGGAGCCTGACGAGGATCGCCACTCCCACATAAAAATATGGCTACGGCAACAACAACCGATGGGTTACCCGCTGAACCTTTTTAGAACCGGAGGCGCCACGATGATAAGGCATATCCTATGAATGGAACCTCAGCTTACTATGTCCCGTACAAGACCGAATTTGCCAACTATAGAGAAATAAGTCTCCTCCTCAACGCATAGAAGATACTTTCGAGCGTACTGTTTGAAAGATAAAAACCTAAGGTCAATGAGATAATTGGTCCCTATTATGATGTGAATATCTGGTCTGTGGTAAATCCACCACAGACCAGATATTCACACTGCGCCAAATCCTGGAGAAGACCCGAGAAGAACAGCTCAACTCTTACTATCTCTTTGTTGACTACAAAGCCGCTTTCGATAGCCCTATACGTTCAAAGGTATTTCAAACACGTCTGAGTTTGATATCCCTGAAAAATAAATAAGACTATGCTGGACGATACATGCTGAGTAGGAATAGGAAAGAACCTCTCCGAACCATTCAATATTTATCGTTGGAAATTTGCAATATCTCGCTGGAGAAAATTATACGAGATGCAGATATGGGACACTAATCATAAAAGAACATATGCTACTCGCCGACATCGATTTCACGGGTCAGTCACCGGGAGTAGTAACTGCAGTCTTTGAAAAAATCGAAAGAGAATCAATGGAAGTGGATCTGGCTGTTAGTGGATATAAGAAAAAATGAATGGTATCAACTCCTAAAATACTTTGTACATCCGAGCAGATAAAGAAAATGGAGAAAGTTGGGAACCTCAACTTTGAGATAGTCAGCAACTTTATTACCTCGGCATCGTCGTAACCGAAACGAATGACACCAGTTTTGAAATAAAGCGAAGAATAATACTGGCAAACAAATGCTACTTTGGATTAAGTAGAAACAAGGTCACCTCTCTACAGACGAAGATCACACTATACAAGACTCTGATACAAACCGCGTTGTTATATGGTTCCAGGGCATGTTTACTTGTGAAAGCGACAAGGCAGAGCTTGGAGTATTTGAGAGAAAGATTCTTCGTAGAATTTATGGACCAGTTTGCATTGATGGAGAGTATCGGCGTCGTATGTACCATGAACTGTATGAGTTGAATGATGGCGATAGCATAGTCAAACGTATCAAAGTATAATGGATGCGTTGACTAGGTCATGTGTCAGAATGAATGAAGAAGTCCCAGCAAAGAAGTCTTTTGAAGGCGATCACTGTGATACACAAAAACCGGGACGACCAAGAGCCCGATGGAAAAATCAAGTGGTGGGAGACACCTCGAAACTTGGTGCCAGATATTTAAGAAGGAGTGCAGAAGATGGAACGCTATTCTGAGTTCGGGTTATGGGACAAATATTCTGTAATTCTGTCAATTAAAGTAAAAGTAATAACTGCCATGTAGATCAATTTCCCGATTAGAGGAAAAGTGTATCATAAAACCGTCTTATATTACCCTATATTGAAAAAATTTAGAATAAAGCATAGTTTAGGTCCCCTCGACATGCTTAACTTATTCGGTTTACATATGTTAACGTGTCCAAAGTTTGCGTTGTCGAACTTATCATGATTTAACCCTTGTTTAATGCTTACCGTTATTCTATTTTATACTTTTGAGACAGATGTCACCAATATGTTTTTATACCATCAGAAGTTATTTGACAAAAATAAGAATATTCTTGAATTGTAGCCAAGCTTAAAAAGTTATAAAGAGAACAAATCAAACTTTATTCCGTTTCCATGAGCACATGCCCATAATGTAATTAGTTTATTAACTAATATTATTAATGAAACATTTTAATTAAATTGCATGTTATAGAGCTTTTAATGAATCGTGTAATGGAGTGCTATTGAACATCATTATATGAACATTTCTAGGAACTTGTATAAACGTGATGTGGAACTTAAGCAAACATCCTTCGTATAACACATCGCGTTAGAAAAAAGTAACAATTAATTATTGCATACAATTCTCTAATTGGTTAAAAGATGAATGTGACGATGTGTGTTAGTGCAACAAAAGGCGTAATATGTTACATATATAACATCCATACATGTACACAAAAAACTCTTGGGTTCTTCAATGGAGTCCTTATTAAAAAGAGGCTGGTACTGAATAAGCTGTGTGATTGTTGTCCTTATGTTTCTGAAATAACATTTAGTTCAAATAAAACCCGATTTATTAATATGATGAACATGACCGAAAAACGTTTTTGTTCTCGGTTTAGTTGTAAAGAAGCTGTGGTAATTGTTATTACGTTCTGTTAATCTTTGGCATAATTAACTTATTGTTTAATGAAGAAGAAAATAAATGTAATCTTTAACTTAGTGATTATATTTTTATACCCACCACCGAAGGATGGGGGTATATTCATTTTGTCATTCCGTTTGCAACACATCGAAATATCCATTTCCGACCCTATAAAGTATATATATTTTTGATCAGCGTAAAAATCTAAGACGATCTAGCCATGTCCGTCCGTCTGTCCGTCTGTCTGTTGAAATCACGCTACAGTGTTTAAAAATAGAGATATTGAGCTGAAATTTTGCACAGAGTATTTTTTTGTCCATAAGCAGGTTAAGTTCGAAGATGGGCTATATCGGACTATATCTTGATATAGCCCCCATATAGACCGATCCGCCGATTTAGGGTCTTAGGCCCATAAAAGCCACTTTTATTAACCAATTTTGTTGAAATTTCGGACAGTGAGTTGTGTTAGGCCCTTCGACATCCTTCGTCAATTTGGCTCAGATCGGTCCAGATTTGGATATAGCTGCCATATAGACCGATCCTCCGATTTATGGTGTAAGGCCCATAATAGCCACATTCATTATCCGATTTTGCTGAAATTTGAGACAGTGAATTGTGTAAGGCCCATCGACATCCTTCGTTAATTTGGCTTAGATCGGTCCAGATTTGGATATAGCTGCCATATAGATCGATCCTCCGATTTATGGTGTAAGGCCCATAATAGCCACATTCATTATCCGATTTTGCTGAAATTTGGGACAGTGAGATGTGTTAGGCCCTTTGACATATTTCTTCAGTTTGGTCCAGATCGGTTCAAATTTGGATATAGCTGCCATATAGACCGATTTCTAGATTTATGGTTTTGGGCCCATAAAATGCTCATTTATTGCCCGATGTCCCCGAAATTTGAAACAGTGAGTTAAGTTAAGCCCCTTGACATACTTCTGCAATATCGCACAGATCGGTCCAGATTTGGATATAGCTGCCATATAGACCGATATCTAGGTTTTAGGTTTTGGGGCCATAAAAGACGCATTTATTGTCCGATGTCGCTGAAATTTGAGACAGTGAGTTTGGTTAGGCTCTTCGACGTCCTTCTTCAATTTTGCCCAGATCGGTCTAGATTTGAATATAGTTGCCATATAGACCGATCTCTGGATTTAAGGTTTAGGGTCCATAAAAGAGGCATTTATTGTCCGATTTCGAAATTTGGGACAGTGCTTAGTGTTAGGCTCTTCGACATGTTTAGTCAACTTGGCCCAAATCGGTCCAGATTTGGATATAGCTGCTATGTAGACCGATATCTCGATTTAAAGTCTTGGCCACATAAAAGGCGCATTTATAATCCGATTCCACTGAAATTTGGCACAGTGACTTATGTTCTGCTTTTCGACATCCGTCTCGTATATAGTTCAGATCGGTATGAGGTATATGAGTATACGGTATGAAATTTTCACTGAATTTTGGTGAAAGGTGGTTTACATATATACCCGAGGTGGTGGGTATCCAAAGTTCGGCCCGGCCGAACTTAACGCCTTTTTACTTGTTTTTGTTTAACATGTATTGGTTGATGTGAAAAATTTGAAAAATTTTTACTTTTGATTTCTTTATTTTTGGGCAAATTTATAACGCAAAATTCTTTAAGCGCTTTTCTATATCATTAAAATATGCCTTTAAGATTTCATCTTGGTCTATCATCTGTTGGTCTACTGAATTAATTTCTAAATGTACTGTTTTTGTTTGTTTTTTAAATAATGTCAATTTTTTGTTCTCTTGTTAAATTAGGTAAATAATCGCCAAGTATTTTATGCATAAATTGACTAACGGTGTGATGAATGATTTCAGTTTATCATCCATGTCAAGGACGCCTTCAATGTCAAGCAATTATTTTTGCAGAGTGCTTTTTGGCATAAAATTTGTCAGATAGAACAAAAAAGGACAGAGGCATTTAAGTTGAGGCTAGTGAATTATTTTAAGGGTCAAATATGCAAGTATTTGTGGTTAATCTTGGGACAATGAGAGAACTTTACAACAAATTTTAACCACAAAATTGTGGTCAAGGACGACAAGAGAAACTCATTGCGAAAAGAAGGATATACATGATAGTCAAATAAGTTGGTTGTTAAAAATGAGTAAAGCTAAGTCATTTATTTTTAGTATTAAAACGAAGGAAATTGAGGTAAGGTAAGGCTCATAAGTAGAGGTGGTACTTAATGCAAAACATTTTGGCTTTTATGCTTTAGTTGAAACTATATTAAATGTTTGCTTAAATTTCGATTAAATTTTAAATTTATAGTTTGGGCTATAATATGATCGTTTATCTGTCTGTCGAATAGAATGGGCCGACAGTATCTTGGAGACGGCATACGACTTGGCAAGCCGTAGGAGTCGAACGTTAACCCAGCGAAGACTGAAATCTGCCTGTTCACAAGGATGTGAAAAGTCAAATGCTTGAAAGTGATCTTGGATACGAAATTGTACTGTGGTTTAATGAGAAGGCTCACAGATGTTGAACATTATGTATATGGACCGTAGGCTTTGAACCTAGGCATGGCGATGCGAACTACGACAATTAGTCTACTGGAGACTATTCTAGGTATGCGACAAATAAACTTGCAGAGAATGTTCCATTTACAGAAAGCGCAAAAAATTTACGTTTAAACTCAATGATAAGGAATTTGCTGTTTATAGCTGAGCGGCGTCCCGCGATGCGATACCTCTTTGAGGAAAGTTTTTTTTATAGCTGAATGCTTCACAAATATCGCACTGGAAGTGGATAACCACTGATGAAATTTGTTTTCTAATGTTCTCGCCAGGACTCGAACCAAGGCAGCCGGTGTTATAAGCAGTCATGCAAACCTCTGTACCACGGTAGCTTATATTTTAGGAGAATGGAACCTCTATTTTGAAGTATACTATTGATCGAGATAGTAGGTCTACTTTGATAGGCTTGATATGAAAATATCATTGAGACTGCCAGAGATACACATTGTGTTTCAGCAGATATTTGTACAATAACAGCCACCGCAAGCGAAATCTTCACATGAACCCTTTATGTTAAAAACTCTGTTTTCTAATGTTCTCGCCAGGACTCGAACCAAGGCAACCGGTGTTATAAGCAGTCATGCAAACCTCTGTACCACGGTAGCTTATATTTTAGGAGAATGGAACCTCTATTTTGAGGTATACTATTGATCGAGATAGTAGGTCTACTTTGATAGGCTTGATATGAAAATATCATTGAGACTGCCAGAGATACACATTGTGTTTCAGCAGATATTTGTACAATAACAGCCACCGCAAGCGAAATCCTCACATGAACCCTTTATGTTAAAAACTCTGAATTTATGTGCAAAATTTTGATTATGTCAACTCTGATGATGCTGACATTTGTGCATGAACACAATGATATATCTGAAAATGGCCCAGAAATGTACTAGGAAAATCACGGGTTGTACCCATTATTCACAGGCTGTAGTCAAACGACCTTCGTCTATTGAATCGTGAGAGTCGGTGCAGTTAGACGTAAAGAGCCAGAGATTAGTCAAAAGGCAAAAGATTGCGTGTGGGACTTTGCGGCACAGTCGTCAAACTATTGAAACTCATAAATCAAATGGTCAGTATGGAATCGGGGTAATATTGATAATTTGTATGTAACATAACTCGTTGGTCTGACAAAGGCCAGAAAAGGGAAAGAGAAATACAATACTTGCTACCGCCAGTTTTCTCGAAAGTATAGATCATATGTAATGGCTACGATAGGGGACACGATGTTTTATATCCTTCACATTCCCAACGTTAGTGAATGGGGGAAAGTGAGCCAAAGTTCCTCCGGGAATGCACATTAGGCTGGATCACTTTGTTAGGACAAAAACTCACCCAGCGGTTGGAAAAATCGTAATCAACTACAAACCAAGAACCTTGATTTAGACCACAGATGGGCAACAACACTCAACTGTACATGAACTCCTATTCCCGCGGGCATAGCAACAGTGTAAACAGCTTCTTGTGGCTTTGTTCGGTCGACGCTTTGTTTTTATTTTACATAGCTATTTCACTTAGTTGATCAGTCGTATTTTACTGCCACTCACACAAGCACAATTTACTATTTTCAACTGTGTAAGAGGGCCCATCACTGGTTTAGACCCATGATTTTTTGCGCAATAACTCTCAAAATTTGTCGAAGATTACGATTTTGCTACCAACTAAATATTGACCCACCCTAATATATATACTCGTTCATGTACGTGTATCATTTTCCCATCTTTTCGTCAATGATCTGCGGACTAGTGCATGCAAAACAGACCACTGAGTTAACTCGCCTTGATTTGATGCCGATTTAGATTAAATCTTGAACTTAAATTAGGAAATAAATTGTCGCAATAACGTGAATGAAAAAAATAATTTTAAATATACACAAATCAAGTCTTAGACTATTGGGGCTAATCATGCATTCGATAAGTTTCCAATATATCGATTTATTCCTTGTTATTATCCTTGAGTTTTGTGAATAGTAACAGTTTGGTAAAAAGTTTTCATAACCAAAAATATATAGAAAGTGTTCTTTAAACCATTCTTAAAACATGATTATCACAGCAAATCTATAACACTCAACACAAACACTCACTTCATTCACTAACCCGCTTGTTCTTCCATCTGTTAACAATTTGCTCTCAATGTTGTAAACCTGCTAAATTTGTCTGAGAGTCAATGGTTCCTACCAACCATTGATAATATCCCAGAACCATAACATTCTTTATCATAAGCTCATAATTTAATATGAGCAATAAGTTTCAATTTTATTTATCAACATTGACGGCAAAATCTTTAGAAGAGGCATGATTTGTGGGTGCCAATCTCAGCATGGGAAGTAATATGTGAAGTTTGTATCTTCGACATAATCTTCTTAAAGCTATCGTCATTGTATCTTACATTTGGCTGTGTTCAGAAACCATAGAATGGTTTTTTAACCCAAAAAGCAAGACGCTTTAGCACCTATCGTCAATGCATAAAAGAAACAGCAGTGGAAACAATACAAGTTTATTGGCGAAAAAAAAAATTTAAAACAACCAAAAATTTTTGTAGTAAAATTGGGGGGAAAAGGATTTCACCGGTATTCACAAAACTTAATGTAGATTTGAAATAGGTTAATATGACAGATTTCCTTTAAGGATCTTTCAAATAAATCTACACTGAAAAAATGTCTGTCTCAATTTTATGGATTCAAAGATAAGCAAACTTAATTTAAAGATAATCAGTTTACCAACTGTTTAAGGAAACATTTCCTTTGGTGAAAGATATTTTCCTTGGGACTTTTGGTCTTCCCGGTTTGCGTGTACCACCGTGTTTGCCTTAAAAAGACTTCTTTGCTGGAGCTTCTTCATCCATTCTGACAACATGACCTAGCCAACGCAGCCGTTGTATTTTGATGCGTGTAACTATGCTATCGTCGTCATACAGCTCGTGGTTCATACGTCGCCTATATTCTCCGTTAACGCATACTGGTCCATATATTTTACGAAGAATCTTTCTCTCAAATACTCCAAGCACTGCCTAATCTGCTTTCACAAGTACCCATGCTTCAGAACCATATAACAGCACGGGTAGTATCAGTGTCTTGTATAGTGTAATCTTCGTCTGTCGAGAGGTGGTCTTGTTTCTAAACTGCTTACTTAGTCCAAAGTAGCATCTGTTTGCCAGTATTATTCTTCGCTTACTTTCAAAACTGGTGTCATTCGTTTCGGTTACGGCGGTGCCGAAGTAGATGAAGTTACTGACTGGCTCAAAGTTGTGGTTCCCAACTTTCTCCATTTCCTTTATCTGCTCGGTTGTGCAAGGCTTTTTGGGAGTTGAAACCATCCATTTCGTCTTATCTCCATTTACTGCCAGACCCATTTTCACTGACTCTCTTTCGATTCTTTCAAAGGCTGCAGTTACTACTTCCGGTGACCGACCTATGATATCGATGTCGTCGGCATAGGCGAGTAGCGTGTTTTCTTGTGATTAGTGTGCCATATCTATTCACATCTGCATCTCGTATAATTTTCTTCAGCAGGATATTAAAGAGATCACACTATAGGCTGTCTCCTTGTCTGAAATCTCGTTTGGTATTAAATGGTTCGGAGAGATTCTTTCCTATTCTTACTGAGGAACGCGTATCAGCAAGTATCATCCTGCAGGGATACCAAACTCAAACATGGCTTGAAATGCCTTTGAACGTAAAGGAGTATCGAAGGCGGCTTTGTCTTTCTCGCAGTACGCTCGAGAGTATCTTGTATGCGATGGGGAGGAGACTTATTCCTCTGTAGTTGGCGCATTCCGTCTTGTCTGTTTTCTTGTGTACGGGACATAGTACGCTGAGGTTCCAATCATCGGCTATGCGTTCTTCTAGGCAGATTGCTCAGATAAGCTAATGCATATGCCTTATCAGCGTATCTCCTCCGGTCTTAAATAGTTCAGCGGGTAACCCGTCGGCTCCTGCTGCCTTGTTGTTCTTTAGTTGGGTCACTGCTACTTGGACCTCACTCTGACTAGAAAGAAAATATTCTATACCATCATCATTGATTGGTTCTGCGGTAACCTCTTCGCCACCAACATCGGACACTAGTAGTTGGGTAGAATGTTCTTTCCATATCCTCAGCATGTTATCTGTGTCAGTTAACAGATTTCCTTCTTCGTCTCTGCAGGAGGATGTGCCTGCACCAAAGCCATCGGTTTGATGTTTAATTCATTGATACTAGAATTTTTTTTTTATTTTAAATGCTTACTTAATTTTGTGTCTTGTTAGTTTAGACAAAAATCTAATACGAGGTTAAAATCGTTGAAGGTTATGAAATTAACTTTGAGACAAGACAACGGGGTAAATTGCAAATTTTACCCCTGAACATTCCATTAAGGAACAGGAGCAAACTTCTCACATATCAAGGAGTGCTGTCAGTTTCAAGTTTTTAGCTCAATGATAATGGGCTTCCTTTTTAAAGCCGAGTCCGAACACTTGCAATGTGACACCTCTTTGGGGAGAAGTTTTTATATGGCAAAGTACTTCACAAATGTCGCCAGCATTAGGAGGGGATAACCACTGCTGAAAAGTTTTCTATCATTTTCGCTAGGATTTAAAACCAGGCCTTCAGCGTCATAGGCAAACATACTTACGTGTGCGCTATGGTGGCCTACCTTTATTAACTACAATGTGTAGAATCCTATGAAAACTGCACCATTTATAAACCCATAGTAGATGTATTCAAATATGGTCTTATCTGAATCATACTCGGCGTGGGCATCGAAGGACCTAGCACAGCTCACTGTGTTAAATTTCAACAAAATCGGATATCAAATGTGATTTTTATAGGCCCAAGACTTTAAATCGGGAGATCGGTATATATGACAGCTATATCCCAATATAATTCGATATTGATCATCAGTTCAAAATTTCATCAATATATGTTAATAAATGCTCCTTTTATGAACCCAAAAACTGAAATCGAGAGATCGGTATATATGACAGCTATATCCAAATATAATCCGATCTAGACAATACACGCTGCAGATGTTGAAGGGCCTATCAAAACTTGCTGTTAAATTGGGTAACAAATTGCCTTTTATGAGCACAACACCTTAAATAGGGAGTTCGGTATATATGACAGATATAACAAAATATAGTCCAATCTACACCATACTCGATATAGTTTTCGAGATGTCTAACACAACTCGCCCAGAGGTTAGCATGTCGGCCTATGACGCTGAACGCGTTGGTTCTAATCCTGTCGAGTACATCAGAAAAAATTTTCACGGTGGTTATCCCCTCCTAATGCTGGTGACATTTGTAAGAAACTATTAAATGTTAAACCAGTAAGGAAAGGCAATGTCCGGCGGTGCCGACTTTATAATACCATACACCTACCCTATAAATACAAAATGGAAGCTACATCTAATTCTGAATCAATTTGATTGACCTCGGCGGATGTTTTCATGGGTGATTAAAATCCCCGTATCAAATTTCGAGCAAAGCAAATATGATCAAAATGTAATAACTACGGTTGACAAATGACAACAAATTACCCAAAATCTAACGAACATATACATGGGAACTACATCCAAATCTAAATTGATGTTGACCAAACTTCTTAGATATTGTGGTAGTCATCGAGGAAAGCGTTGTGCACAATTTTGGCAAGATTATTCAATAAATGCGCTTGCAGTGGCTTTAGAAGTGAAAATCGGGCGACATACATATATGGCAACTATATCTTAATTTGATGCAATTTCTTTGAAATTCACCAGTAATATTAAGAGTCATAAGAAAATCCTTCCCGCCAAATTTCGAAATAATCGGTTAACAAATGAGCATTTTATTGTAATATTTCTCAAAACCGGACGAACATATATATGGGAGCTATATCTAAATCTGAACCGATTTCTATGAAATTAATCAAGAGTCAAGAGAAAATTCTTCCTACTAAATTTCAAGAGAATCGGTTAACAAATAACCATTTTATTGCATTATTACTGCAAATCGGACGAAAATATATGTGGGAGCTATATCCAAATCTCAACCGATTTTTTGTAATTTCAATAGGCTTCGTCTCTAGGCCGAAAAACATGCCCGTACCAAATTTGAAGACGATCGGATGAAAATTGCGATATGTATTAGTTTGTACACAAATTAACATGGACAGACGGACATAGCTAAATCGAATCAGAAAGTGATTCTGAGTCGATCGGTATACTTATCAATAGGTCTATCTCTCTTCATTCTGGGTGTTACAAACAAATGCACTATGTTATAACACCCTGGTGTAGGGTATAAAAATGGTAAGGTGAAGGGTATAAAAATGGTATGTCAGCCATGTAAAATCTACTCCCGAAAGAGATGTTGAACTGCAGCACGCCTTTCGGACTCTGCTATAAAAACGAAGACCATTGTCATTTAGCAGTCATTGATATGTGAAAAGTTTGCCTCTGTTCCTTAATGAATTGTTCATGGGCAAATTTGCAACACAATGCACTATGCTTATTATACCCTCCACCATAAGATGGGGGGTATACTAATTTCGTCATTCTGTTTGTAACTACTCGAAATATTCGTCTGAGACCCCATAAAGTATATATATTCTTGATCGTCGCGACATTTTATGTCGATCTAGTCATGTCCGTCCGTCTGTCCGTCCGTCCGTCTGTCCGTCCGTCCGTCTGTCTGTCGAAAGCACGCTAACTTCCGAAGGAGTAAAGCTAGCCGCTTGAAATTTTGCAAAAATACTTCTTATTAGTGTAGGTTGGTTGGTATTGTAAATGGGACATATCGGTCCATGTTTTGATATAGCTGCCATATAAACCGATCTAGGGTCTTGACTTCTTGAGCCTCTAGAGTGCGCAATTCTTATCCGATTGGAATGAAATTTTACACGACGTGTTTTCTTATGATATCCAACAACTGTGCCAAGTATAGTTGAAATCGGTTCATAACCTGATATAGCTGCCATATAAACCAATCTTGGGTCTTGACTTCTTGAGCCTCTAGCGTACGCAATTCTTATCCGATCAGAATGAAGTTTTGCACGGCGTGTTTTGTTATGATATCCAACAACTGTGCCAAGTATGGTTCAAATCGGTCCATAACCTGATATAGCTGCCATATAAACCGATCTTGGGTCTTGACTTCTTGAGCCTCTAGAGGGCGCAATTCTTATCCGATTAGAATGGAATTTCGCACGACGTGTTTTGTTATGATACCCAACAACTGTGCCAAGTATGGTTTAAATCGTTTCATAACCTGATATAGCTGCCATATAAACCGATCTTGGGTCTTGACTTCTTGAGACTCTAGAGGGCACAATTCTTATCCGATTTGAATGAGTTTTTGCACAAAGTATTTCGTCATGATATCCAACAACTGTGTCAAGTATGGTTGAAATCGGTCCATAACCTGATATAGCTGTCATATAAACAGATCTGGGGATTTGACTTCTTGAGCTTCTAGAGGCAGCAATTCCTATCCGATTTGGCTGAAATTTTGCATGACCTATTTTATTTTTACTTTCAACAACTGTGTCAAATAAGGTTCAAATCGGTTCATAACCTGATATAGCTGCCATATAAACCGATCTGGGATCTTGACTTCTTGACCCCTAGAGGTCGCAATTATTATCCGATATGCCTGAAATTTTGTACGACGGATCCTCTCATGACTATCAACAAACGTGTTTTTTATGTTCTGAATCGGTCTATAGCCCGATACAGATCCCATATAAATCGTTCTCTCTATTTTACTTCGTGAGCCCCAATGGGCGCAATTCTTATACGAATTGGCTGAAATTTTACACAGGTCTCCAACATATAATTTAATTGTGGTCCGAACCGGACCATATCTTGATATCGTTTTAATAGCAGAGCAACTCTTTTCTTATATCCTTTTTAGCCTAAGAAGAGATGCCGGGAAAACAACTCGACAAATGCGATCCATGTGGGGGGGAATATAAGATTCGGCCCGGCCGAACTTAGCGCGCTTTTACTTGTTTCTATTAATTTTATTCCCACAGTGTAACGCCTTTTGATTTACACGTTATCCACTTCTCTTCTTCATGCTTATATTTGTATTTGGAGGAAAATATTAACAGGTTTTTATTTTCTGAGAAAATCTCCTCTCGACAGACATCTTTGTATTGATTCAATAATGTAATACATCAAATTAAAGTGTCACTTTCACAAATAGTTAAAAAATAAAACGACTAGCAATGATTTCGGCAGAAAAACTCAATACTAAAACGTGTCATTTCACTTCACCATGCTTATCCCTAGTGTGTGTGCTCGTAATCGGTTTTGTACATGCCAAAATCAACTGGCTAAAACGACCACGACCACAGTCTCACATATGTATGAGGATTCCCATTAACACCATATACATGAAACATTTTTACACCAGCGTTGTATGTTGTTGCACAGTAAGATAAAAGAAAGGAAATGGGCAAATATCTACATATCCTTAAATTTTAAATAAAACCAACTTCCATAGATATCATATTAAGATAAAGCGAGAAGACTTTGCTCATATCGTAGAGTGCTGAGCTTAATCAAAAGGCTCACATCCTCTTTACATATATGTGGCCAATATTTAATGTTGTAGATGTTCTCGCCAGGATTCAAAATCATGTGTCCATCGTCTCAGGCTAACATGCTACCGTGTACTCCATGTTGATCACAGAAGTACAATAGATGTATATATATTGGGGATCCTAAAATCATCCTAAAGCACAGCTATAGTACAATGAAGTTTGGAGACGCTAAACCACTGTTCACTTTTATTGTCACTTCCACATCAGCAAGCTATAAGCGGAATATTTGAGTAATGATGTTTAATATGTCCTTCGGCTAAGTTCTGTCCTATATATGTAACATAACTTTAAGTATTTGCAACAATAACAATGTCTAAGCTTTGGCTTAATGAAACATGCCAGAAGAATTTTCTCATAAAGGCACAAAAACTGGCAAATGTGAGCAAAAATTTCAGAAACCTTGCATACGGAATGCTGGATTCCATACTCAAATTATAAGAGAAAAATTTTATTTACTTACAAGAATCCACAATGAGATTATAAACATTATATGAAGAAGAAAGCACAACACTGGAATCGATTAATTGTTAGTTTGGGACGACTGATTTGAAAAACTAATTTAGTTGACAATATCT
Organism: Stomoxys calcitrans; assembly: GCF_963082655.1. Classification (NCBI taxonomy): domain Eukaryota; kingdom Metazoa; phylum Arthropoda; class Insecta; order Diptera; family Muscidae; genus Stomoxys; species Stomoxys calcitrans. The sequence goes on along the minus strand of NC_081555.1, from coordinate 28,930,628 downwards.
GTAATTTAATGCAAATTCATTTTGATCATTGCTTAGGTGTGCAGTGGGGCGTATGATTTACACCAAGCATTCCATAATTAATACACAACATACGCCACATTGTACCATTCAAGTATTCAAGTGGTTCTTATATTAATTGGAGCAGATATGACTAACTTCAACTGAAATTCCATTCCATTAGGGCACAGGGGATAATTCTTTCATATCAATGAGTGCATTACGATCAATATTTAAACTTAATGATAAGGTGCCTCCTTTTTATGCCTTATCCGAACGGTGTGCCGCATGGCGACACCACATGGTAGAGAAGTCTCAACATGGGTTGATACCTCACTAATATAGCCGGCATTGACAAGGGGATCACCTAAGCTCATCACGATACCAGACATGAGCTACGTGGGGTATAAAATAGAGTACGACCAGGGATATTGTGAGTAGCACAGAATTGGGTTTTTCGAGGTTACTTTCCCATATTAAAGGCGGACAGCAAGCCGATTCAATTTAAAGTCCGTATCCACTTTTCAAACCAAACTAATCTAACCGGCATATTCCTTCCTTTATAGTCCGTGAAACGAGTGACTAATTGAAATTTTTAAAGTTCGATTCATGGTGGAGGCGAGGAAGACGTTGTACAATGCTTTGGGAAGATAGATCAATAAATGCACCTGCAATGGCTCTTGGAGTGAAAATCGGGCGATATATATATGAGAGCTATATCTAAATCTGAAGCGATTTCTGTAAAATTCACCAGTAATGTCGAGTTCAACAAATGACCATTTTCTATTTTTAGAGTTATTATAACATAGTCTGAGTAGCAGATGGGTTCAAAACCCTCCGCATTCAGGATCCGTAATAGGTTATTCATGGTGGTCACCCACAGAAGGGGCGATAAAATGCCCGGTTATTGCGTGCTCTGTACCACTTTTTCCCTTATCTTAATATTATGGGACCGACAATTTATCCACCTGTTGCTTATCATATGTCTCTTAAGACCCAATTCACCCGGTACTGGTCTAAGATGTGGATCAGAGTGTCGATTCTCACTTTGTGTGAATTCCCCACGATGACTATGCATACCGCGAATATGTATGTCCTTGCATCGAAGAATCTTCTATTTAATGCACAACCTCATGCAAGGCAGTCTACGCCGATCTTTTCTTGGCATTGGCATATTGTTTGTATTTGAACAATTCGCTTGATGTCCTATTATGGTTTTGAGTAGAAAGCACGTAAGGCTTAAAGCTTTTTAGGCCTTGCAGGCTTGTTTATAAATACCACCCTTGCTTCCTGCCGACCTTTCGGACTATATGCAAGTTCTAGGCGCGCTGTGAATATAGCGGCCAGATGGCACGATAGGTAGTCCGCCTTCTTCTTTAGTAACGTCGAAAATATTCCATTTCGTCCGGGTCACTTTAATGGACCATATTGATAACCCTCCGATCAACCTGATTGTTCCAAGATTCCGGTGTCTCCGTGAGTCCCGTGGTTTCCTGTAGAAAATGCGTTTTCATCAATAACCTCAATTTGTCCTCCATTGACTCTGTTTCGCCTATTAACGTTTCAGTTTGGACATGACAAAAACATTATAACATTTTAAATAAGCCCAAGATTGGTCCCATATCGAAGTAAAAATTTAAAATATCATCTATTTTATCACAACTGACCTGGAATGCGCCTTCAATCATACTTCCTTAATTTTGGCACCATCACCTGTTGCAAATAATATATTTGTTCGGTGATACACCAAACAAATATATAATCACTTGAGAAACATTCAAAAAGAAAATGTTAACAGGTAGTGACACATAAAGACAAATTTTTCACTAGATAACTGTGAAGGAAATTTTCTCTTTGTTATAACACAAAGAAGACAAAATATTCACCTTATCACCAGACTTTTTTTTACAATAGTCACTTTATGTCTGCCACAAGAAGTTGAAGAGAAGATGTGTTCACAGCTTTCTTTTTTAAATTGATGACAAACTCCCAAGGGTACAATTAAATAATTTGTAAGTATTTCTTGGGTGTTAAAAATTGAAATTTCCTTGAGAGAATACTTTGATTTAACTAGCCTCCTACTACAAGGCAATGCTCTTTGTGGCCTGTTTGCGGTCACGACTTTTGCTTTGAGAATAACAGCGAGATAGTGAATCGTAAAATTGGATTAAATTTATTTCGAATATTTGAATTAGTCACAATGAAGCTTTTTTAATTAATACTTTTTATTTAAAATTTAATAAAAAAAACAAGGTTACTAGGGGTTTTTCGATTATGTGCACTTGTTTTCTTTTTTGTGCTGCAGCAATTTTCGAAGCACGGATAATAGAAATAAACCACGATTCATTGAGGTCCAAAACCAGAAGCGCAGCAAGCCGATTAACAGATGTAACCGGTTAATAAAAGCCTGGATAATCGATGTTTTATGTATTTATGTTAACAAACTTGTGCTGGCTTATATACTAGCTGTTAGTAAGCTTTTTTGCATTTTTTATTAAGTTCCCTTTAGTGTAGTTTTATTCAATTCCCTTTAGTTTATCAAAGAAATATAGTTATCCGAATTAAGTATTGTAGTTGGAGTTAGCAAAAGGGATAATTATATTGGGTTGCCCAAAAAGAAATTGTGGATTTTTTAAAATAAAGTAAATGCATTTTTAATAAAACTTAGAATGAACTTTAATCAAATAAACTTATTTTTACACTTTTTTTCTAAAGCAAGTGAAAAGTAACAGCTGATAACTGACAGAAGAAAGAATGCAATTACAGAGTCACAAGCTGTGAAAAAATTTGTCAACGCCGACTATATGAAAAATCCGCAATTACTTTTTGGGCAACCCAATATATAATTAATTAATTAGGATATTCCCACCGTAATGAATTTGCGTTGTCTTGGCTAATTATATATTTTAACATATCGCACTACCCTGTGCTTGTTTTGTCCTGATTAAAAACCTTTATACCACCCTGTGATTAAATGGAGGGTGCCTAGGCTATATTTCAAAAATCGTCTTGTGTGTACTACCCTGTTACTATCTCTTTAATTTATGCATCACCCAGTTACAGTGCTAAAATCGATAATAGCGTGTAATCGGAGTATGTAACAAAGCTCCATTTTAAATCAACGATAGATGGCACCTTCAAAATATGTAGTTTAAACCAAAGAGTTATCAATTATCTAAGAGTGCTTTTGAGCTTCTTCCTCGCGATATCGTAAAAAAGCAGTGATTAGGGTGGCTTGGTTCTTCGTTCGGCGGTCATGTTTGGTGTCGAACATCGAACTTTGGTTAAAACTGTTTACAATGAATGCTTGAATTTATGCTTTAGATATTAGTAATGCCGATTCCGGGATCACCTAGATTAAAGTTGGCAATACAATTAACTCGTTGATAAAACTAACAGAGAGTTATCAACCTCCCCTCCTTGATCGGGAGGTTGTAAATTTCTTTATACACACTAATCTTGTTCACTGGTCATCCCGTACTACTCGCTTGAAATCCGTCCTCGAATGCATCAATGCATATTCCCATCTTAACCAATAAAAAATGCCAAAATCTCAGGATTGCCAACATTTGTGCATTAATTTTCCATAGCATAACTTCAGGCATTTAATTTAACTGATTTAACGTTGTGTAGATTACCGTTGTAAATATTCAAAATCTTACTTAATGTTGGATGCTTTGGATATAAAATGCGCAAGATGTCGGCAATGCTGAATTTGATGTTGGCACTTTGTTTTGCTAAGATGGGATAATATATATGCATGCAAAGAGGGATTAATATATAAAGGAATTTTAAGCGAAAATGCGGGATTACCAGTGACCAAGATTAGCGTACAACATGTGGATTATACAGGTCACAACCTCACGACATATTTTGTTAAAAGGAAAACCGCATTATCTATTGATATTAAAAATGTACCACGTTAATTTTTATCAACATTGAGGCAGTTAAGTAAATGCCTAAAATTATGCTTTGGATTAAAAATTCACAAAATATCGGCAATGTTGGCAATGTTTTTTTGGTTAAGATAGCAGAATTCATTGCTGCATGCAAAGAGGGCCAAATATATGAGGGATTTTAGGCGAAAAATACAAGCTGACCAGTGACCAAGTTAGGTGTGAAACATGTGGATAATGGACTTTACAACCTCACTATCAAAGAAGAATTAATATAATAATAATGGATAACTCTTTGATTTTAACGCGCTGACTATAATGCCAACTTTTATCAACGTGAACCCGGAATCGAGAATGCTAATACTTAAAAAAACATAAATAAAGTATAACTTCATTCACTTGATCTAAGCTGTTTTAGCAATCAAAGTTCGATGTTTGACATCAAACATTGCCGCCGAACGAAAAACAAAAAAAATCTATAAAATGTTCGATATCGTAAACGACATCTCAGCTTTTTACGATATCGCGAAGAAGAAGCACAAAAACACTCTTTGTTGTCAACTAGGTAACTGTATTGACAACTTTAATCAAGGTAACCCAGAGTCGGCATTGCTGATACTTATAAAACATATCTAAAGCATAATTTCCGGCACATTGTATAAACTGTTGTTCGATATCGTAAACGCCATGTTGCACCCTAATCTCCGCTTTTTTACGATATCGCGAAGAAAAAGCACAAAACCAATATTGATAATTAACGACAGTACTACCCTGTAAATGAATTGACCAATCTTCTCTTTACTTCGTACAACGCTTTCCTTGATGACTGTTACAGTATCTGAGAAGTTTGCTCAAAATTGGTGCAGATTTTGATATAGCTTCCCAATATATGTTCTTCCGATTTGCAGTAATATTGCAATAAAATGGTCTTTTGTTAACCGATTCTCTCGAAATTTGGCAGGAAGGATTTTCTCTTGACTCTCGACAATACCGGTTAATTTATGGAAATCGCTACAGATTTAGATATAGCTCTCATATACATATATACATACATATATATATATATATATATATATATATATATATATATATATATATATATATATATATATATATATATATATATATATATATATATATATATATATATATATATATATATATATATATATATATATATATATATATATATATATATATATATATATCGGTTAACAAAAGACCATTTTATTGCAATATTACTGCAAATCGGAAGAACATATATTGGGAAGCTATATCAATATATGTTCTTCCGATTTGCAAAGCTATATATATATATATATATATATATATATATATATATATATATATATATATATATATATATATATATATATATATATAGATTTTCACCCCAAAAGCCAATGCAAGCGCATTGTTTGACCAATCTTCCCAAAATTTTGCACAACGCTTTCTTCGACGACTACCACATGATCTGAGAAGTTTACTGGAAATCGGTTCATAATTAGCTATAGGTCCCATATATACATATGTTCGTCAGATTTTGGGTAATTTGCAATAATGTTGCCATTTGTCCACCATAGTTGTTACAGTTTGAATATATTTGCTCCCCGAGGTCCATCAAAATTGGTAAAGAAGGTACATAGCTCCCACATTGTACTTTTAGTGTAGATGTAGGGTATCACACAGTCGACACCGCCCGACTTTTGCCTTTCCTTACTGGTTAAGGCTGTAGAAATCCACAATTTTTGTGGATATATAACTACAATAAGATATCCGCAAAGGCAACCACATTTTGAAGGCTTTGAAAGGTAAGGATCGGCCTATAAATATTGGGTTGCCCAAAAAGTAATTGCGGATTTTTTAAAAGAAAGTAAATGCATTTTTAATAAAACTTAGAATAAACTTTAATCAAATATACTTTTTTACACTTTTTTCTACAGCAAGCTAAAAGTAACAGCTGATAACAGACAGAAGAAAGAATGCAATTACAGAGTCACAAGCTGTGAAAAAATTTGTCAACGCCGACTATATGAAAAATCCGCAATTACTTTTTGGGCAACCCAATAGAATGTTGGAAAGCAGTAAAAAATTTAGCTCTGACTTTAACCAAATGTCACCGCCGATGGGCGAGTTCCTGCACCTAGTAGCGATCACAAGTTTAAAAAAAAAGTTTGAGGTATCTATACCAATTTCGCAGTAACAGATGAATTTGGCAATTTTCGAATGGGGTGGGCCCCCCAAACTAAAATCCTGGTTACGTCCCTGGTGGAGGGTACCAGGGGTTTTTCTAATTCTTTAATAAAAAATTGCCTATTTTGAAGACCCTTCCTTCAGCTCCAGCAAAGCGACAAGATCTTCACATTCGTAATTAAGTTAGCATAGTAGATAATTGCATCTAAGGCCCAAATAAATCACGAAACAATTGTTGTTTTTAAGTTTATTGAATTTTTTTGTTTTTCATATATATTTTTATTATTTTTTGTTTTTAATGAAAGAGCAAAAGAGATTGTGAAACAAAACCTAATACATAAAATACGAATACAATAATAAGAATACACATACATATAATTCTTTTGTTTCATTTAATAAAACGTTTATGCGTGTCTATATATCATATATATGTTATTGATTTTTTTTTAATGAATAAATATATATGGATGAATATATTTTATATGATTTTATATTTTGTTAATATTTTTCCTCTGTATGTTTTTCGTTTTAAGGGATGATTTTCTGGTTTCATAGAATAGAATATATTGATTTAATGATTTACTGCCTCTGTTTTTAAATTATATTTAGGAATTTAATGGTGGTATTTGAATCATCGTTATATACTGTATATATATATTTTTTTTTTTGTAATATAGATTTTTTTCTTGTTGTTGTCATTTTGGTTGCTTATGGCATGAATGTATATGATATATCTATTTAATATGAATATGCTATATAGACTTTAGACATTTAATATTTCTTCATATATATATTTTCTATTTTTTGTTAATATATAAATAAAAAGATTTTTATATTGCTGATGTTTTTCGTTAATGGATTTTATATTCTTCTGTTATGTTGCTAATATATACTCTGTATTTTATTTATTTCGTATATTTCATATAAATATTTCTTTGTTTCTGTTGCGTTTGTTTTGTTGTTTTTAGGAAATTGTGTGTTTTTTGTTTTGTTTTTGTTCTTGTTTTAGGACACATGGTTGTATTTTGTATTTTCTTGTTATGTAATTGTATGAATTTCATTGGAACGAACATAGATTTTTGTTTGTGGTTGTTGCTGTTGTTACTGTAGATCCTTGTTTTGCTATTTGGGCTTATTTTGTTTTACATTTATTTTTTTAATATATATTAATGAATTCTATGTTTTTTGTGTTGTTGTTTGTTGTATATGTTTTATATATTTCATATGAGTTGAAAATAAAAATAAAAAAAACTAAAATATATAAATAATATTTAATCTTCTTTTACTTACTAATACATTAAATAGACATTTAACTGAGTAGCAAAAAATTTATTTATATTATTTATTCAATATATATAATATTTTGTATTTCATAAACTATTTTCTTATATATAAGTACATCTGTTGATTTACTATATTTTTATTTTATGAAAATATGAAAACTTAGCCAAACCCTGATGTGCCTTGACAAGCCTGATAAATGCTGGGCAATGCTTCTGAGTAGGGTTTAGCCATAGTTTCAAGCCTTCGAGTCATGCCTTTATACTACGATCTTATTTATTTCTTTTTTTTTTGTAAATAATTTATTTGTGTATTGTATTGGGGTTAAAATAAATTATGAGATTTTGTTTTGGTAAAAAAATAATATTTATATATATATATATTTTTCACTATATAAATATTTAAATGTATTGTAATTTGGCCATGTGAATTTGGGCTTTTGACCTTCTTGGAGGTATGGATCTCTGGTCATAATTTGAACATTTAACGATATATGTTTTGACTTGCTACCCGCTTGTTTTATATCGTAAATGCTTTGTATTTTTGTCTTGATGTTCTTCTCCCAATGCATTTTTTTATAAAAAATTAGATTTGTTTTCTTCTATATTTGTTTTTTTTTTAATTTTACTTTTAGTATAAGTCTTTAAGTCTTGTTGTTTGTGATTTATATGCAGCTTGGGAAGATACATCCAACCAAATTGCATTATAATCTTTGTGTATATATATATATATATATATTGTTGCTATATAATCTTTATATTTTCTAAAACTTCACACAACCATTTGGCAATATCGTAAATATTTCAATGACTCCATGCAATCCACTCCTGTTTTGGCCAGCCCTTATTCCCTTGCCTATTTCGTTATGCTTTTAGCAACTTCTTAAAACCATTTATAATTATTTTTGTTATGTATTTAAATATTTTTATTTTCATGGAAATGTCTTTTTTATAAATATTTTGGTATTTTTTTAAAACTAAAACAAATATGAATATTAAAACTATTTTTGTTACAACTTGTTTTTTTGCTTTTTTCCCATTGACATTTAATTTGAAGAGATAGTAGATAGATGCATGATAGTTGAATAGATAGAAGAGAGCTAAAATGATATATTTGTAGAGTTCAGAAATGAACTTAAAAGTCCAAAGAGAAATATCAATATAGTTTTATAGTGAATTTACTGTTAATTTGGATTGGTTATCTATGCTTCTAAGGTTCATTAAATGAACAATATCATAAAAGAATGGAAGTCAGATATGAGTTCCGAAATCTTTACTTACCGTTTTACAGAGTGGGTGATAAGCTTCATTAAATGAACAATATCATAAAAGATGGAAGTCAGATATGAGATCCGAAAATTTTACGTACGGTTCGAAGTTTTCTTGGTCTTGGTCGATGCTAGAAGAATTCTGATCTTTGTTGATTCTTCATTTCGAGAAGCGAACTATTTGAAGAAATTTCCCAGCAACTCATTACTTTTGATAAAGACCAAAGATCCCCTGGTAATGCTAACTGACAACTGTAAGCAGGCAGTTGGTACCCTACCTAGGTTGATTCGTTGTACCAATATCAGAATTTCTCTCTCTTACAATTGAGAAGGCTCTCTGCATGGAGAAATTCAAAGATCAAATTTTTGACAATTCTATGAAGGCGATGTATGAGTATTTTAAATACCATAGCCGATACCTGATAACATTTTCCGCGCATGTCCTTCCAAATTTGAATATAAGATTTGTACATTACTTCAAAAGACTATTTATTTTAGCCCCATATTGTCCCGTACGAACTTCATGTCCGTTTGGGGTGATTTGTAATATGGTTAGATTCCAATTCAACTCTCGACTAACTATTATTGAGTTCAATATTTTCTTGATCGGCCAAATGTTTGCTTTGGGGTGGAGTGTCCTCCAGATAATTGGCATTTAATTTTTCTATCACATTTGTATTCTACACTCTAATACCTTGAGATTCATAGATCAGCCCATTGGCTCAACTATTTCATTTCGGAGTTTTTTTTTTTGGGAGAAAGCAGCTTTCCCGAGACTTGGCGCCGAATTTTGATATCTTTTTTGTATTCTATACACACAAAATGAAAATCATAAGCCATGAACGAAATTGTCGACAAGTAAACTTCTTTGGTAGAAAACAGTAAGTCTATAGGTGCAATGTATCTTATGGTATAGAATCAGTGTCGGATTCACTATTTTTGTTCAATTTTGCAAAATATATAACTTTGCGGACAGTATCGATAGAAAAAATATCAATCGATATTCAGACAAAAAATAAAATATTGATATTTTTCTGCCAGCTCCAACACTAATGGCCACTTTAGGCACATCATGATCGTACCAATCGTGTGTAAGTGTTGATTACAGCTTTTGCCATAAGCGGTACATCGATTTTTTCTCTTCTTTGATTTTTTTTTAATTTCTTATACTTTCTATCTTTCTCTATTTTTTGAGAAAAATGGTACTACAGAGCCAAAATTGGCTTTAAAATTTAGCTACTGAACTCGATGATGGTGCCAAGTGGTTGCTGGCTGAGCAACTGGATTTATTTTTTCAGTATTGGCGAGTTATAATGGGACGAGTTATATTGAGAAAAACGTATTAACAAGCCGCTAACTGTCAAGGACCTCGTTCGTGTGGAGATGGCTCGTAAAGGGAGGTTTTGGACGTTTTTATACACATGTCCTCCTTGCTTTACAAATTGGATCAAGAATTACTAAATTTAGTCAGCCAAAGTTGACCAAATTCGTCTAAAAGTACCTCATGGCAGATTGGCAATATAACTACAACTAGCGTGGCCTGAATTTTGTCAGCTTTAAGATCTCCTCATCACAATATTCCACCTAACGATGATGGTAAAGAAATTTGCCTGCTTCGGTAATAACGGGACGTTTCGGTCTGCACTGCCGGCTGGCTTGAAAAAGGTGCTGAATATGAAGCCTAGTGAGGAGCGAAGACCGGATTCAAAATGGGATGTTTAGGTTTTGCTTTCATGTGATCACATGGAGCAAGGGTCATTAATATCGCTTATATATCATTTTTCAGTGTATTGAAGGGAAGGTCAGTGCGAAGACAGTGGTGAGATGGTTTGCCAGAATTCTGTTGTCTACCGTCGATCAGGAAATAAGGGAGGGATGAATTGTTTTCGTCGTGGCGTCACTTCGCCGCGCACATGAGAAACCCGCGTAGTACATAGTGTAGAAGCTGCAGTGATGTAAATGAGGATGAGACAACGGTTTAACAAGCATTTTCTTTGATAAACACCGGTTTGGTAGGGGCGAGAACTCTCCATCTTGCGGTATCGGGTTTTCTCCGATCTAAGTGATCTTGCAAAGTTTTATCTGAGAGATCTTTAAAAGTACATAGTCAAGAAAGAATGGTCACAAGAGAATACCTACATTATTTTCATGTTAGAGATTCTCCACATGCTCTTGTAACATTCTAAGATAATATAATCTGTTCATATAATTTTTATATTAGATTTTTAAACCTATTGTTACAACAAAGTCATTCAAAGTCTTTAAGAGTTGTTACAAAACTTAAATCTAATGAAAAACATTTAATGTCGAAATTCGTACATGCCCAACTCATTTCAATATTGTTGGGTTTTGCGAGCAAAGACCTCCAATCCATTTTTTCACTTTCTATTTAATATTTCCTTATGGTAGTTTATAAAACCTATATTTTTGTTTTGTTTTATCATTAAATTCTATATGATTTGCCTTAATCGTTTTTTTTCTACATTCAAGTCTAAAAACTATTAAAAAATCTTTTTGTTATTTTTTTTTAATAAATTTCTTTTCTAAATCGCTGTTGTTAGTGTCATTACTTATTCTTTGCCCACTTTTGCACCTTTTATGTTTCATTGATTGGTTTTCAATCTGTTAGCATCTTTTGGGGACTTTTCATAAAATTGTTCTATGCCTATGAAAAACGTAGAATATCTGTCACTTTTCTAAAATATCTCTTTTATAAAACTAATAAATTTCATATATGTATGTATATATATACTTTATAATAAATCTCATGTATTTTAAATATATATTTTTTTATATTTTGGAAGCTGTTCTTTTAAATATTTTTTTCTTAATCTTCACTCGAATAATTTAAAAATTTCTTAAAATTATAAATATTATTTATGTTTTTTATTATATTATAATTTGCTTATTTCTTTGTCATATTTTATATAAAAAATTTTATTTCTTAAGTTTGATTTTTTCAAATTTGTTCTGGTTTGGTTTCGGGGCGGGAGCGTTATTATATTTTTTTTGTGTGTGTGTTTAAGTGTGACTGTTAGTTTGGATGTTTGATATATGTATGTATGTTTGAATTGTATATTTTTTGCTGTTAGTATATGGAATCTGATCTGATTTGCTTTAAATCTAGCCTGATAAACTCGTTTAGTGGAATGAATGGTGTTTGCAGGTGATTGAAGATTTTCAAAATATAATTTTTTTCATTTCATTTCTGGCAATATTGAAGTTAAAGCAAAGATGCGGAAGAAAGAGTTTTTGTAAACAAAAATTTTGGAAATTTTGTAAGAGAGATATGAAAGTCCGATAAATAAGGTGAAAGATTGCTGTAGGGAAATGGTCAGCTTTGCAGTTTGTTTTCATGGTATAAATGGTTAGTTGGCTAGGACTTATGTATCTTCAAGATAAACTACAAAAGGAATTCTCCAGGAGGTGTGTATACAGAGGTAATCTACACTTTGAAAGGCTTGGCCACACATGAGTACGTCGATGAGCGACATAACAATAAAAGGCAAAGTAGAACAAGTTTAGCCTAAATGAAGTAACATGAGTATTGTGAAATGATGTGTTTTGCAAGGATATAGCAATATGAAGGCTTTGTTTCAACAGTTGATTAGTATCAATATGTGTCTTCATACGTCTAGTAATGATTTGACTTATTTTCTACTTATGCTGTGTCAATGGTGACGTATATGCTTTCAACCCCCAGTTTGTCGTTAAGAAAAATATTGATGGAGATTCTTCTGTCTACTTCTTCTGGAATACACAATGACAGGATTTCTGGTTATTCATGAATTTTTCGATGAAGGACTAGTTTCTAGGGTACATACATAAATCGTCACCTCTGGTTGGTGACACCTTCATCAATGAACCTTTTCATACTTCTTTAAAGAACAATGACTTTAAATCTGCCTGGATTTAGTCCTCCAATAGATGAAAAAACCCCCATAGTCTTGTTCTTGTAATGATTTACTCTAGGACATTAGCGAAGAGATAACCATGAGCGACAATGTACAGTTCGTAAACGATACCATTGCAGGTCTGGAGGAGGATGATGTTCAAAATTTCGCCGGGTTCCTCAAAGATCTAGATTTTGAATGCCACAATAAATCTTCGAATAATAGATTCGAAGGATGACTTAACAGAATGATGAATTTAGTAGTCTTGCCTCTGGGAGAAAACTCATAGAGGAGTATAAGCACTGACAATTTTAATGAAATGTCAGTGCTTATAGCAAGTGAGAATGAAATGAGAAATGGGATAGGTCCCAAACCTGTCACGGGATAGATCCTCTGGTGATAGGGACCGATCCCAGTTCTCGACCACTTACATGGAAAAAAACTATCACTTTTGTAAAGGCATCTGTTGGAAGTTGTATTGATGGCTAGACAACGGCAATGGCTCTCGCTGGTGCTCCGTGTGCCCAGGGGCTCAAGAAGTTAAGACCCCAGATCGGTTTAAATGGCAGCTATATCAGGTAATAAACCGATTTTGACAATACTTGGCACAGTTGTTGGAAGTATTACCAAAACATCACGTGCAAAATTTCAGTCAAATCGGACGATAATTGCCTCTAGAGGCTCAAGGAATCAAGACCGGACCGGTCAAGATCGGTTTATATGGCAGCTATATCAAAACATGGACCGATTTGGCCCATTTACAATCCCAACCGACCTACACTAATAAAAAGTATTTGTGCACTAATAAAAAGTATTGCAAGCGAAAGTTAGCGTACAATCGACAGACAGACGGACGGACGTACGGACATGGCTAGATCGACTTAAAATGACATGACTATCAAGAATATATATACTTTATGGGGTCTTAGGCGCATATTTCGAGGTGTTACAAACAGAATGACGAAATTAGTATACCCCCATCCTATGGTGGAGGGTATAAAAATATGGTGGTCCCTCCTTTTGACTTCCAAATGATTATAGAAGAAATTACCAGAATACTACAGATACTTGTACTACACTAGTTGATTGTTAAAATTGATGACTTACATTCATTAATACAAAAGCTTACAGTTAGATTTTACGTGGATAACGCTACCGACTTCATATCCACTGTCACCATATTAAAGTCCTTTCGGATCTTCCTTCTTTCAGGCATCAGAAGAATTAAAAACGGGAAATCCTCTTAGGCTCAGTGCTTTCTTCCCATCATCTAAGTGGTACCAGGAGTTACATTGGTGTGAAGCATTAGAAGAGTTCATTATTTTTGAGGCTGAAGAATAAAGAAGATTTTATAATAACAATAGGCTTTCTGATAGTTATCAAGATTATATTCTTCTATTATCCTTTATCAACCTAACCTAACTATAAATTCAACAGAAACTGTGATTGTATACAACAAACCGTAAAGCCTAGATGAAGTTTTATTAGAAATTAGATTAGTGAATATGAAACCTTTTAAAATTTTTGAGAAACCTTAGCAAATCACTAAAACACCTTTTGTCTTTGCATTTTGGTTATTATGTCTATGGTAGGTCGATTGATTTTTTTCTGTCTTCTTACTTTCTTGCTATCTTTCTTTTCAAAAATATGTATGTATTTGTGAACATTAGAGTTAAGTTACGTTTACGTTTCTTCTTTTGTGAATTTAATGTTTAGTCGTTGAATGAGAATTGTCAATATATTTGTTGATATAGTATAACTATAATTGTATTACGATGACATTGGTTTCACATGTACTATGTTTGACTGTAACGGCTAAAAAACTATGATTTTTGTTGTTTGTTCATGCTAACTTTAGATAAATCTTTTTTTCGATAGAGTATATCTTGCACATATATAAGTGTGTTCTTCTTTCTCTTTGTATATATAAATAATTATATTTAGTTCTTTCTTTTTTCTAGGTATATAAAATACAGTACACACATATATATGTATATGTATATAGAATTTATGTTTGATCTATTAATAATAATATAATATTTCTCTTTTCTTGTGTTTGTATATAGTATTGTATATTGCATTATAAATTTCGATAATTTATTAAATAGCTTCGTTTCTTGATTTTAGAATGAACTTAAAATTTATAGAAAATAATGTTATGTAACTGATCTATTTAATATGCTGATAAATCCGTTGATTTATGTTTGTTTTGTTTTTAAGATGGACTTTATGAATGTAATATAAAATATCATGTTTTTGTTTTAAACTGTTGTTAAATGATCCGTTTCATTTTCTGTTGCTTTCTTCTAGATGTTGTTGATGTTATTGAGTTTTCAGTACTAGTCATGGTGAAAACTCTGTTCTTACCATTGTTATTGATGTAATGATGTTGTTGAGCAATGGTGATTCTGTTGCGCCTTAGTTGTTTATAAATGACATCGATATTTTGTTTGATACTTATTAATATCTATTTTACCTCTTATGTTTTTCTTATATTACTAATATATATTTTTTATTGCATATTAATTATATATTAAGTTTTTAGGGTTTGGTATTACCTCAACCTTCACAAATATTGCCATTCGATATAATAATAATAATTTGATATATTTTATGAAGATTTTTTAAAACTTTTGAATATGTAAATATTTTATATTTTCTATCATTTTTCATATATTCTTTCGGTTTTCTTTTTATATAATATTATATTGAGTTTCTTAATAAATTTCTCTAATATATCTATATTTTATAAAAATTTTATTTCATATCTCTTACATATAAAGATATTTATGTATGCTTGTGTATATAAATAAATAATTATAAATTTGGTGTTTTTCTTGATTTAGCCCTTTAAATTAATACTTAAATTAACTATTCTTCTGCTGGTTGCTTCTTCAAATAAATTTATATATATATAATACGTCAATATAATACGTCACAATAATATTTATTTATCTTTTTTCATATAATTATTATATCAAATCTCTTATTCTAATAGTTTAATATTAGACTAAAATTTTCTTAGGGGGACATTTGTTTAAAACACATTTTTCGTTTGTCATATGTATTTTTTTTATTTCTGTTAATATATTTTTCTTTTTCTTCAGCGTATTCGTTTAATGGTTGTAGAACTAGCGTCAATATTATATTATGTTTATGTGTTATATTAATGTTTGAGCAAAATGTTTGAATTGTTATCATAAGAAAATGAAGATGATTGTTAGATGGAGTGAGAGGGGATTGCGGTAGTAGTAGTTAGTTATTTAATATGGTTTCCGGTGTAGCTTACCTAAGGACTAATTCGATCAAAAGAGAACGTGATTGCAATCCAATAATGAGCTGCGCCATGGAGTACACGTACAAATTTTGCAAGAACATCGTATATGTGCTACAGATACTGTTTCACTAAGGAAATTTAAATTCTTTTCGTTCTCTGAAAGACTAAAGTGTAGCTGTTCATTTACACTTGTCAACGTCTATTAGATTTTCATTTACCAGATCGATGGTACTAAAAGCTTGACCCTCTAAGTTGAATGCAAATTTGTCCATAAACATACCATTAAGGAACAGCGGGTATGCTTCTTTCATATCAGTGAGTATTATCGGTTCTAAGTTTAAGCTCAATGAGTCAGGGTCACTTGTTAGCTTGTATACAGAAATCAGCGAATTTCATTATGGGTGAACAGTTGTGCAAATTAGAGAAGTGGAAACTGGCTGTAAACCCTTGTCAAATTTTTCAACTACAGATTACTCCCCGCAATCAAAAACATCGCTATTTGGAAACCTCATATATATTTTCTATGCCTACGAGCATCCACAATGCCGAAATGCGGAGGCGAACATGCTTTCGCAATTGAGAGCAAATTATTCCCGAATGACAGTATTAGAATTTTAGAAGGAAGCATTTATTAATCATTACAACGATACTCCAGGATGTGAAGAATATGGACAACCTACTGACGAGGGAGAAAGATCATCTAAGCAGTGTTATAGGAATTCTAACAGCACACATATTTGTGATTATTTGCATACCTCAGATATATTTCCGATGTCTAAGAGCACAAACAAAACACAAGAAGGCGTTATTTTTTGCGATATTGAGAACAAATTATTTCCGACTAACAATATTAGAATTTTACAAGGAAGCATGGGTTTATCATTGAAACGATTTTCCAGGATGTAAAGAAGCTGTGGAACGAAAGTTCTAAACCAAATATGAACAACCTACTGACGAGGAAGAAAGATCATCTGGGCAGTAATATAGGAATTCTAACAGCACACATATTTGGGATTATTTGCATACCTCAGATATATTTCCGATGTCTAAGAGCACAAACAAAACACAAGAAGGCGTTATTTCTTGCGATATTGAGAACAAATTATTTCCGAATGACAATATTAGAATTGTACAAGGAAGCATGGATTAATCATTGAAACGATAATCCAGGATGTAAAGAAGCTGTGGAAGGAAAGCTCTAAGCAAAATATGGACAACCTGCTGATGAGGAAGAAAAATGATCTAAGCAGTATTATAAGAATTATAACAGCACACATATTTGTGTTCTTAAAACAAATATCCCGTAAAGGCATAAAAAATTATGACATCTGCTGTTGGTGTCATGGTACTGAAGCATCAACCTATTGAATTCTGCTTGCCATCTATGTCGGGAATGTTAATGTTAATATGGTAAGGCTGAAGAAGAGAGTACCCGATTTAAATCGTCCCATGCCCTTGCAACCTTACACCTAACATAAGCCAGTTATTAGATGTTCTACGCTCTCACAGTTTTTAAAGAAACCAAGAAAAGTCTTAACGAGATTTCTTCGCCTACGAAATAGTTCTTTTACTCGTTTTGCTCATTTACACGTGATTTTCTCGCCTGCGTATCAGCAAGCTATTTTCGCTTACGCGTTTAGTTTCCTTAAGAGATTCACTCGCTTACACGACTTGTTGGGTGGTACGTTTCATTCCCAAAGTCGTTGTGTACGCATACGTGACTTGTGCTAAGGCTATTTGCCGCTGAAATCGTTCGTCCCCTTGAGCGATTAACCTGTTTTATCTCACATGATACGATTAGTTCGTTCATGAACATTCCCACGAACATTCCATAAGGAGCAAGGGATGCTTTTCTCATTACAAATTGGGGACTGTCCTACTAAAGTTTTAGCTCAATGATAAGGGGCCTCATTTTTTATGCCGACTCCGAGTGCCGCAAGTCACTTGGTAGAGAAGTTTTAACATGGGAGCATCACAAATTTTGCCACCATTGGGAACGGTATAACCACCGCTGAAAATGTTTCTGATGTTCACGTCGGGATTTGAGCCCAGGAGCTCGTCGTCATATTTCTGCGGTGTCCAGAGAAGTGTAATTGGCGCCTTTAAATAACCAATGACCATCTTGTTCCTGCTGCGATCGATTCTATGGACCGGAACCGCCTTTTAACTGTGTGGTTCCGGTTTAGTACCATGTATTAAATGCTGAATGGTCTGCGTTAGAGATTGATACAAGTAGGCAACCATAGCGCAGGGTTATGCATGTCCGCCTATGGGTTCGAATCCTGGCGAGAACATCAGAAAAAAGTTTCAGCGGTGGTTATTCCCTCCTAATGCTGGCGATATTTGTGAGGAACTATGCCATTTGAAAAAATGGTATGGCAGCCATGGAAAAGCTTCTCCCCAAAGAGGTGGAGCACCGCGGCACCCCGTTCGGACAAGGCTTAAAAAAGAAGGTCCCTTTCCATTGACATTAAACTTAAATCGAATAGCACTAATTTATTTATGAGAGTTTGCCCCCGTTCCTTTAAGCAATGTTCATGGGAAAATTTGCATTTTTGATGATTGATCAGTTCAGCTTTCAGTGAATACTAAACTTGGTGATTTAGTTCTCTTTATATCTAGACTTATGATAGCGAAGTAAAACTTGGTAGTAGCTCTCATCTCTCGGCCTACATCCGATAGAATATGGAATATAACTGTCATTTATGAAAAGAAACATCAAAAGGTAGTAATGGTTAGGTTTTGTTAGAATGGCAGTCCTTTACAGACTCACTTAGACAATTTTTAAGCCCATTGTGATACCACAGTAGCGATATACCAAGGTCTCTGGTGTGAATTGAACCTACGACCCCGCACTAGCAACCCAACCACGATACCAAGAATCAATAAAAATTTGCCTGTACTGAACTAACAAGTTAAAACAAACCTGAGAAGAATCAAACCGCTTGCGCTCTTAGAAAATGTTTTTTATAAAAATTGCTTAAGCTGAACTAATTCAATTTAAAAGTTCAAGGAATTGAACAACTTCCAACATCCACTAAACGATAAAGGAGAATCAGTAGATACACCTCACACGAAAACTTCAATAATAAGTTATTGCGGCAAACTAAACACACCTGAAATATTAACAAAATCATTTTGAAAATTCGAACATTATAGGAAATTGCGTATTTAAATGAATTAGCCCCTAGCTAAAGATATATCAATAACAATTTGCCTGTACTGAACTAACGAATTAAAACAAACCAGAGAAGAATCAAACCGATTGTGCTCTTAGAAAATATTTTTTATAAAGATTGCTCAAGCTGAACTAGTTCAATTAAAAAGTTCGAGGAACTAAACGATTTCCAACATGCACTAAACGATAAAGGTGAATCAGTAGATATTTCTCATACGAAAACTTCAATAATAAGTTATTGTGGCAATCTAAATACACCAGAGATATGAACAGAATCATTTAGAAAACTCGAAACCATAAACCATAGAATATATATCCGTAAAAGTTTCTCTAACTCAACTCTCAAAAAAGTTGAGATAGATATTCCACAACAATGAAATCAATTTGCATGATAAATAAAACAAAATGAGAAAACAATGATTCTTGGTATTAGTTATTTTCCGTTAAAAATTAGGCAAAGCTATACTGATTCTAAGCATAAAATTAATCTAAATTTGAAAGAAATCGAAATGCCTTACCTCTTCTCTGGTCAAAACCATTGCTAGAATCCTTTTCAACATCTTTGGGTACTCCGCACATGATGTGGTTAAGGAACGAACTGTTACCTAAAATTTGATCTAATTTAGTTTTTGAAAATCAAGGGAGTATTTTACCAAACAGTTATATACTCACTTTTTATATTCGCCAAAAATTTTGCCAAGGTTAAGGGAAACCCAATGGAGTTCAAGTTGAGCCAATTATTATATGAGTTGATATTGTAAATTTGCCTTAAAAACTCACCCCTTGCCGATATTTCCTCAAGCAAAGAGAGCTACTCTAAATAACAAGCTACCTAAATGTTGGAAGAAGAACAGTGATGTTCTTAGAGACTTTCAACAGAGCTCATTGATATAGGTAAGTTGACTTATATAAGGAAGTTTTCACCATTTACTAGATGTTTATTTGCATTATTTTTCTATAACGTGCATTAGACTATAATCTCATTGACTTCTTTCTAGAATATGAACTTCCGAAAGATTAACGACATGCAGTTTAGACAAAAGGCAGTTTATTACACTGAAGATAGGAAATAGAACAATGATATTTTGAAGAATATTTCTAAGACCACGAGAAAGAAAAGAGGTATTGTTTTAAATGATTTGATTTTGTTATAAACAATCTTTCCCATCTAAACAGCATTAACATTTATGACTTATTCATGTTGAAACTGTAAAGAAATAGGGGTTTCAGAAGATTGCGGATTACAGTCCATCGGTGAAGCTTTGTGATTTGCATTGATCCTGGAAAAATACATTTAATACAATTCCTACAATATGGAAATCAATGATTTCTTAGCATTATCGCGTTTTAGACCATATCTATCTGCTATGTTTATTACCTTTGTTGCTCTCCTACTACTTCCCCTTCTAGCCCTCAATAAATACCTTTAGCTCCTTATTGTAGATGTTTATACAAGAATAGATGTATGCAACGTTTTTTCGGTTTGTTGTTAATTTAAAAAGAAAATTATATATTTTATTGATCATTCAATACTTCGTTTAGAGTTTGTTTGTTGTTTTTGTTTTGTTTCGAAACAATAAAATGCGAGTTTATTTTTGTGGTTTTGTTTAGTTGAAATTGGGTTTCTTTTCCATAGTTGCGGTATTTTTCATTTTATCATTATGATTTGTTGTTTTTGCATAAGTTTAGAAATAATATGTTGCATATTTATGTTATTACACACATTTATAGTTGAATATATAATAGCGTAATGATAATAATCATAATTATGTAATGTAATATAAGAAATAATTGGATTTAATAAAGTTTCTCATTTAATAGATTTTGAATTAATGCAATTGAAATAATTTCATTTATAATTTAATAATAATAATTGAATTTAATTTAAGATACACATTTGTTTGGTTTAAGTACTCTATTCCTCCTTCTGTGATATCAGTGGTATTTATTTAATTATTCTGATATTCTTATTTTGTTACACTCTTTATCCTTTGAAGGATCTACATGTTTGCTTTGTTTTTTCTTTTTTTTTAATGAATGTGATGTATATGAGTGATTGCTGTTTTTTTTCTGTTTATGAATATTGAGTAGGCTTTAGACATGAAGGAAGCTATTGGATCTTGATCACAAAGATTGAAAGATCGTGTTGTTGTTCTAGCTTGATTTGAAGGAAGAAGATGATGGTGTTTCTCAAAAGTCTAACAAGAGAGATTTTTTTATGAAAAAGTCAGTAGTAATGTTTTATTGCAATATTCCATTGTTTTTTAATTTTTTGCAAGCATGCAATAAAATATGACCGCTCAATCAAGCTTGGGATCCTTGATTGAGCGGTCATAATTAATGACAATATAATTTTTAATTAACATTATTTTAATTAAAAGTTATATTGTCTTCAACGTCCAAATAAAAGATATGGAAGTTATGACAATGTACTTCGATGCATACATGGCTTTTTCTCATAAATCCAATTCTGATCGGATTACGTACTCCACAGGTCCACTATTGACAAACATGAATTGGAAATTGTCGCATAGATTTGTCAAGAGCAACATTCTACCAAAATTGAGAAAATGAGCAAGAAGAGAAAAAATTTTGAAAGCTATTATCGAAAAGTGACCGAAGATGACGGGAAGTTCCCACCTTCTGAACATTTTTCTAAATGTTCACCTATCTATAACTCGCAGTCCTCTAATTTGGTGTATAATGTATTCGGCAATATTGCTGGCAAGATTGTGAGCAATATAACTCGCAACCCTTTAATTTTGGTGTATAATGTATTCGGCAATATTACTAGCAAAACTGTGAGCTATATTCTTGTGAACCATTTTAACCTTCAAGCTACCCACTTAAACGGTCGTTTTTTCAAATGAGACAAAAAACCTTTTTTTAATGGGTGTATGGCTGATCAAAATATTCTACAAAAATGTTCCCTGTGCATTTCAACTATATATCTCTGATTACTCTAAAACCCAAAACTTTAACCAAAAGCCAGTAGTAAGTAAACATATAATCTAAATTTTAGGGTCAAACTAGCAACTTTTCTAAGTTGCTGTCGAATTCTCCTATAAATTGTCATTTCAGGAGGATGAAGCCAAAGACAAAAATATTCCTCATCAAATTTGACTAAAAGTCACTGAACAACAAAAATCTGTAAGTGTGATATGTATCATGAAAATATCGATGTCGATTTTGGCAGAAAAACACAAAATTTTTTTCAACTCTTTCTGCTTGAATTTCTATGGTACTTCGAGTTGAAACTTCATTTTAGACGAATGGTGTCAAAAGAAGAAAAATTTTCTCTATAAAATTTCAGTTGAATTCTCAAAATAGACTATAGTTATAAATATAAAAAATGTTAAGAAAATTAAGGTATACATTTGAGCATTTTATGCGAAAGTTATTTGGTGACAGCAAAAAGTGTTATTTTAGCACGTGTTTAAAACCAGTCAAAATTTCCCATTATGTATATTAGAATCATAGCGCCAAAAGAAGAAATATAATTCATCAAATTGCGCTTTGAGTCATCAAAGAACTGAAATCTTTCAATATAATGCTACTCACATTTCAACGACGGCTATGTATGATTTCAACGACGGCTATGGATGATATTCACATCGTTAGTTCATAATTTTCCATTAATCAATATACTTATTGTTGATCTTCCAAAATATTTAGAGTTGATCCAAATACAACAAGTTACCATTACTATGTGATATAGCATACACTTATCACAATTTCTTCGGGACAAGGCACCTCCATATCTGGGTATACACATCTGGTGTCTTTGGAGAAGATGGCTTTTTTAACTTATAGTTAATTACTGATAACTGTATTGCGAACTATTTCGGCAAACAAGCTTGTAACATCCAATATATGATTATAGAACATACTAACGTAAATTCTGGATTTTGAAGCAGCTAGATCATTAACTACTCTTTCTTACTCTTTCCTGTCGTCTACTCAAAATACAATATAAATAATTTCCCTAAATTCTCTAATGAATTCGTTAATTTTTGCTGGATTGGATTCCAAGCTGTCTGTCTGTATTAACCATAATTTTCAGTTATACAGTATCATGAATTCGTGCTCTATTATTGTTACCAGTCCATCTTTTCGAATCTGGAAGCTTCTGAACTAAAGGTGAATTTGTATTATTTCCACAAAAATGTGAATATGTAGAAGAGATAGCAACTAGAGAACTACTTTGTCTACCTTAGTAAGGTCTTTCTCTGCCTTTTTAAAAATCAAAAATCGGACAAAGCATATGCCATTTAAGCATGGTAATACTGGTTTTAGTTTGACTAACATCTAGAGATCTAACATCAAAAGATTGGTATAATAACTATATTTACTCTCCGAATACAAATGAGCAAAGCTTTTAGAATGTCTTGTATATGACACCACTTTAGCTGTAAAAGCTCAGAAAAAATTTCTAGATATCACAAATTTGTCCTAGGATTATTATAGAGTAATAGCTGGAACTTTCAGAACGTTTTTATGATGGTTTTCCTATAGATGCTTGCTTACGACCTTTTCACATTGTAATCCACTTACAGAGTAAGCTTCCGGACATGTATACTCTGTATGTTATATATTTGGGGATATGAAAATCCCTAATTTTCTTGTCTTTTAAATGTATAAAACCAGTTTAGCTGTAAAACCTCAGAAAATTTTTCTAGAGATCTCGAATTTGTCCTGGGATCATTAAAGATAAATATCTAGAACTTTCAGATCTTTATTATTGGGTGACAGAGATCACAATTGTGTTGTATGTCACCGTAACTCAAAAATTCAATATCGTCATATGTAGTATTTTATAATGGTATACATATATATCAAATGGATTATATACGTCACCATAAATTTTTTACCATATCTAAATTCAATGTCGTCAAATTGAAAATTCACTAAACCATATTTTCTGAATAGTTATATTTAACTTGTATTTTATTAGAAACTCCAGATCTTGTCATTTTAAGCCATATTTTATCATATAAAAATCTACTACACCATTTATCATTTCAAGTGTTAAGCCTTTTCTTACCTTTTCCTTCATATTCTTTTTTAAAACAACCACTTGCAAGTTTTATATATTTTATTAATTCCAATCGATTTATTTAAAATTTTGTTTTGTTGGGAAAATTAATATTTTTACAAAAATTTGGAAGAACGTGTAATTTTGGACATTCATTGTTTTAAATAAGAATTTGTTTAAGGCTGGTCTAAACCAACTAGCCTCTTCTTTGTCATATTACAATATGACTTTATTCTTACCTGATACTCTCCTAACTTGTATTAGCCCCAAAATCATTGGGATTATATTTTTAAATTTGGGAATATGTGTTTATTTCTCCCAACGATCTTCATCAAAATCATGTACCAATTGTTTATGTTATAAACTAGCTTTGCTGTTGAGTTATCAAGATCATATTAATACATTGGTACGCTGTTGAAAAATGGACTAGTCAATATACGTAGTTCAAATTAAGTTAGTCCAATTTATTCCTTTTTTTCTGGGTTTATGTCTTACCTTTCTCTTTAAGGATAAACATCCACTATAAATGATGAGAATTTAAACTTATTAAATATTTCCGTAGAATGCTATGGCATTACATTAGCAATATCAATTCAAAACTAATGAACAATCTGAAAATGGAATGGTCGATGTTATTCGTCATGTTTGCTCTTTAGTCAACAATGTTATTTTCTTCTTGTTTGATTCCTTTCTTATCCCTCTCTTTCAGTTCCTATATTTGATATTAAATAAAAGACAATTTTTTTAAAGAAATATATGCTGTCCTCATTGATAATCTAGATATAGATTATCTAAAAATGGCAGAAGCAAGAATGAGATTTTTCCATTGAAGAAGCAATAATATGATTTATTATAATTATAATTTGAGTTGAAGAATGAAATAATTAACGTAATGTATGGAAGTGTATGCTGATGGAGCAAAACATTTTTGATATTTATGAAGATGAGGCGAATTTGTTGGTGTACTTACCACACGTGTCGCACAGAATTGGAAAATAATTGCAACATTTCATACCGTCAGTCGCACTAAAGATGATATTATGTGAAGAACTTAGAGTAAGTCTACAATAAAGAGATCTCAATTTTTGCTATTCTTGATAAAACGCGTTGTAACATCCGTTAATCCTAGCAATATGGAAGTATTGTACCTCTATACCTATAAGAGCCGAATTGAATTATAACGTTTGTAAAAGTAGATAGTCGTATACTTCTATATGTATGGTTGCAATTTCAATTGTGGTATGATATACTCTGAAGAACTTGATATATCGAGAAGATTACTTTATCTTTTTAGTGTATATCAAGCGGAGATGAGTTTACTGATTAAATTCAAATAGGAAACTATTAAATTCCAGGCCACGTTTTTCTTAATTCGAAGGCCCACTCGATATATTCTCAAAAACTGTAAAGCAAGAAGATTTGCTATACCAGTGTTCGCAATACTTTTAAACAGAATAATTAATAATTTTATCTGATCAAACTTTGCACATGTTTTTAGTAAGGGTAGTAAAGAAATTAGAGCTTTAAACTAAGTTCTTAGACTTTAGTTGCCTATGTCTGGACGTTCAACAAATATTGCAAGAAAAGAGTAACGTTATAGACTTCCGGAGTTGTGTTAAGAGAATATATTTTCGTCTGCTTAATGATATTTTGGTCCATACGAAATTTATGAGTTTTTTATTTGAAGTTTTTTTTTTTGTATCTTTAAGGTATGTGAGGATGTTTGGGGTATACACTAAAGAACTAGAACTGGAATATGTTTGACAGTTCAACAGTCACTAGTTTGCGCCACAGGTATGAGGATCCTTGGAGTATACTCTAAAGAACTAGAAGTGGAATATATTTGATGTTTCAAAATTCATCAAATTGATAAAATTCATCAACTCTTACTCTTAATTTATATATAATAAAAATAATGAATATAACTCACTTTCTTCATTTTAAGCGAACTCGTCCACTATTTTAGCTGTACACCTCGAAAATGTAATGAGTTTTCCATTGGTAGCTATAAAAATCCTCATTTTTCTTTGATAAATGAAATATCTGTATACTTTCCTAGTTCGACTTGCAGTTTTCATAGAAATTTTCCATTCCATTCTGTATAATAATATAGATAGGGACAAGACATTAGAAAATTTTTTCTATTATAATTCATTTACAGAATAAGCTCCCTTTTTTCCTTGTCCTCGTTTTCCTCGTTTTCCTCGTATTCTATCAATTAAATTTCAGACCAAAGCAATACTCATCTTATGGAGTATTCCTTTGGTTTGAAGTTCAATACATACATAAGACACTATATGAATTTTCAATAATGCCTTATATTAGTAAGGGATTTGGATTTGGTAATTAGTTATTTAACAAATTTGGCGTAAGCCATTTGTAGGTTTCTGAAGATGTCTGTTTGCGTTCTCTTATTTGGATATTTTTAATCATTTCATGAATAATCAAGAATATATTTCAGTAGATGTGTTTCTTATATATACAAATTTAGAAAATTTATGGAACTTTTCTAATGAAGCTAATCTATATTTTACTTATACGTCGAATGAAGTAAGCCATGTTGAATTAGTATTAGTGTAGAGTTCTTTAAATCATTAGTTTGACAAAGGAAGTAATAATAATACAATAACATTGAGTTAATTTAGAGAAGAAATGCCTGGTATTATTTGTTTTGCAAAAATTTGCGAGTGAGATATTTTTTAAAGTTCCTATAATATGCTTAGAAATTCAACACGGCCAATATTTCAGCATTACGTAAAGTGGTTGCTTCTTCACTATTTCTAAAATTCAAAGTTAAGCTTTCATTCTCTTTTTCGTCAATTTGCCCTTAACACAGAATTGAACTTATTGGTTTGACCATTACGTTCAATGCTTCTTTTGTACTATAAACACTAGACAATAGTTGTGGATAAGTGAACTACCTTAATTTTTTTGCAGAATCGTGCAGATTGTGTAATCAGAAAAGAAGATTTGTACAATCTTGCTGTTCTTTTCTGGATGTATCTCCTTTTTGAAGTATTAAACTTAATGGTATAAATCTGTACAATATCCTATTGAGATTCTAACAAGATTTTGAGACCCAATAAAAGGGTGCGGATGTAGAACATTACATAAAATATATATTGACGTGCTTTTTGAAAGACTTTTCATTTGTGCAAAAAAAACCCTCTCGATCTCGTTGTTAAGAGTTAGAGATTTTTGAAAAAGTTCTTCTTCTTTTATTTATTATTACTCCCTTTAACACTACAGCGCCAAACTAGTCTTTGATGAATTTTCTTTTTTGATGTTTTGTTTTTTTTTCTTCATTTTTGTTACTTTTGATGTTATGACAGTCTTTTAGATTTCCAAAAATGTTCTTTCATTCTCTGCGATGATCGTTTGGTCAAACCTTTAGTCTTCCCCCATACAATGTCCCAGCCAACTTAGCCTCTTTCTTCATTTAAAGTAATCAAATAAAAGTTAAAAGTTTTTTTGGTTTTTTTTTTCGAGGTTTTTCTTTATATATAAGTATGTATGTTTCATATATATAATAAATAGAGTTGTTGTTTTATTTTTGCGGATATTTTTTTGGTTTGGTTTTGTTTTTAAAAAAGAATTGTTTTATATAAATTTGACAATAAATTAGTATAAGTAGATAATTAATTAATTAATTCATTAATTAATGCGACAATCAAACGGTTAAACATAAACATATGTATGGCTAAAAAAGAAAATTCTACACACATACAAATATATATTTATTATTATATTTTTGTTTATTTTTTAGAGTTTTTGTTAAAGAGATTTCTCATTCTTCTTTTTCTTCATGCTGCGTTTTCACTGGGCTGTTTTTTGCTTTGCCATATCTCATGCTGTTGGTTTTTTTTTCATATTTCACTTTGTTATAATAAAATTGTTGAAGTTTTCATGTATGTTTTTGTTTTTTTTTTTTTTAATTTTATTATTACAAATTTTTTGAGTTTTTTGTCATTTGCATTATCGTTATCGTTATTATTATGTTTTTGTTTGAAGAATAATTAAACATTGATATAATAAAGTTTATGGTTAATTAATAATATTTTTTGTTGTTGTTTGTTTGTTGGTTTTGTTTTAAGTGTATGGTTGTTTTTGTTGATGTTGAGTTTGTTTTTGTTTTTTTTTTGTTGTTTCATGTAATTAGAATAAGAGCATAATTAAATAATTAAAAATAAATTATGTTTACTAAGTAAGTTTTATGTGGTTTTTTATTTCAATGAGTTTTTTTATATTTTGTGTTTTAAGTTAAGAGTTAGATTTGAAATAAACATAGACAAAGACAAAAATTAAATATATATATTTTTAGATATTTATATTAATAATATATAATAATTAATTAATAATAATAAATTTAATTTGCTCTACACAATGTGCGCGGTTGTTGAGAATTTTGTATTTCATTTATTTTTGTGTTATGTTGTTGTTCACTTGTGATGGGATGTTACGTTTTATGGTTTTTCTTCTTCTATATTCGTTAAAGACTTTAGCTGTTGTCTGTTGTCTACTAGATTTTCATGGTCTATGCTTTGTTAATAGTTTAGAGAATTATTATTATTACCATAGTTTTTGTGGGTGTTGTTTTAGTAGTAGTACTAGCAGCATGGGGACTTTTTCTTTTTTTCTAGGAAGGAGGTTTTTTCTGGTTTCCTGTTTTGTCGGTTTTTAACTCTACTTTATTTGGTTTTTCACATATGGTATATTTTGTGTGTTTGTTGTTCAATTTCTTTAAGTTCTGATTTTTTCTTTTTTTTCTAAAGAGCATTTGTTTTAATTTTCTTTTCTAAATAACAAAGTTTTTTTGTTTTTCTTTTGGTTTTGGAATATTTTCGTAATGCGTGCATTTTTTCACAAAAAAATTGGAAATTACATAAATTTTTTTAATAAATAATTTAAAGAAAATTTGACTAGTAAGTTTTGGTTGTACACCATGCATTGAGTAGGGGGAAATCAAAGCATAACTATACGAATATTTATTTCTTTAAGTGTAAATCAGACAAATAACAAAGGAATCATATGGAGGGTGGCTTATTAAACCTTACCGGGAAAAAGGCAACCGAAAGCAAAATATGACTTTCTTCGTTGCCAGAGTGTGATAAGAACTTTTCCGAAGGGATCGTGTTGCAAGGCAGATGTAGAATACCATTTTATTGCGTTTTTCAGGGAATAAATTTCATTAAACTTGTTAAGTTGAAGTCATAACTTGTGGTTTTACTACAAATAGGCATAACATTATCTAAATCATTACTTGTATTCCATCAAATAATGACTGCTTCACAAACACACCTTAACTTAACTTAACTGTTAAACTTTCGCATAACCGCCCCAAAAGAATTTTATACTTTGCAATACCACTTGCTTTAACGGTAATTTATATATACTTATCTACCCCTAGACTTCATCGGACAGTGGCGGAGCCCGCAACCCTTGTAATAGCCGTAATGATTCTGATAGACCAACAGACCATGTTGCATGCCAGGCTCTATACCGAGAGGTGCAACACCAAGAGAGATGTAAACGGATCATATACGGAACATACAAGAGGAGACTATCGAGAGATTGTACAAATGAGAGTCTGGCCAAGTGGACGCAATGATTTATCACCGATGTACGCATGTGAAGAGATAGAAAGTAAGGCGACGTGAACTATTACGTTATACAGATCTTGACAGGCCATGGCTACTTCCGGATATACCTACTTGGAATGGGCAAATGCATTTATGAGGAACTCGAAGTAGCTGACGATGTAGAACACATATTCTTCCACTGTGGGCGCTGGGTCGAAAGACTCAGGGAACTAGAAACATCGATTGGCGACGTTTCATCTGGCACAATAGTCCAGAGGATGCTGGAGAACAAGAAGAACGGGGAGGCAGTGAGAAGAACGTCGATGAACTAGTGCGCAGGAAGAAAATGGACCTGGACTCAATGAATGCGGAGGTCTAGACGCAGACGCGACAATGATGATGTGAATAACTAGCAGATATGGGGTCCATCTCGAAGTAATGAGAAAGTGTTTCCGAGGTGAAGTTAATCCCCCGGGTGACGTTGATGGAAACGGAGCTCGGCATAAGGCGGGAGATATACTCGTCACATGTGTAAAGCATTTTCCCCATCCTGATCCGCAAAAATACCCCTAGACTTCAATAAATCTTAAAAGCAATGAATTATTGATAGCAATCTTTAGAAGTCTTCAATGGAGAAGTATTATGTTTCCATTTCTCCATGATATTCATTATTTTAAGAATACGTTATGTTGAATATGCTAGCTGTATGTCAGAACTTTACCAGTTATAAATATGTCATATCTCCAGCATATCTTAACCCGTCATCAATAGAAGTATTTCTAATTATGGCGGTGAGAGCGTTGAGCCGAAAGATGCAGGATTGACGAGGTTTCGCTGGTACAATAGTTCAGAGCAATGATGGAGAACGAGAAGAATCTTCTCATCGCAGATTAGCCGAAGAACTACTGCGCAGGGAGAATATGGACTTAGACGCAGCGGCGTAGATTGCAGAGGTCTGAACGCAGACACAACGAAGATGATGTGGATAATCACTAGATATGGGGTCCATCTCGAAGTAATGCGAAAGTGTTTCCGAGGTGGAATTAATCCCCCAGGGTGCCAGATGGTGGGGTTTTAGCAGCTATCCTTGATAGTTACAGAGCTAGGTGGGAGACGTACTGACGTAATGACATATGGTGGGATTTTAGCCGGTACCGTAAGGGAGTTCGGCATAAGTCGAGAGACACGCGTGAAGCATTTTTCCGATCTTGATCAGCAAAAAAATATCGACAGATAATAAATCTTAAAAACAATGAATTGTTGATAGCAATCTCAGAAGGCATTATAGAAGAAATTTCGCATCTTGAAGAAATTCATTGTTTTAAGTATACGTTATGTTGTTATGTAGGTTAGTATAAGGCCTGTTCCCATTATCGAATTCTCAAAGCGAAAGTAAATGTTTTGCCGATATTTGCTAAGTATTATTCTTTTATGGTTTGAAATCACTTGAAGTTCCCTAATATAAAGAAATTTCATTACACTATGCATTCCAATATAGTTTTGGCAAACTTTCCAATCTATAAGGCAAAGAAAATCTTTCATTTTACGTTTTCGAAAACCGGAACAGACCACTATATGTCAGAACATTACCAGTAATAGATATATCGTTATCTCCAGCAATACCCATAACCTTCACGAACAGAATAGTAGATGCGATATTCCTTATTATTGGCGAAAGGTAATCAGAGATACTCCTGCTATACTAGATGTCTTTCGGAAGGAATTTATGCTAATATATAGAAATTTACGATGCTAGTTTTCATCAGCAAGGGGAAAGACTTTAAAATCCCCACCGAAGGCAATCTCAGCTAAAGGAGAATTCAGAATTACACTCTTAGATGTCAGTTCAGAACATCAGAAACTGATGTTAGTTCGGGAAATCTGTAACAGATGTCAGTCAGAGAGAATATTCCCGGTTATATGGAAACTTTAAAAGTCCGTTCTGATCAACAAGAGGAAATGAGATCCAAAATCATACTGCCTACTATGTATATACAGCGGATAAGCTGCTGGATAGTCAAAGAAAACCTCGACTAGAGGAACAGATCACCGCAGTAGCAGAACTCTTAATGCCTTCATCTAAATAAAACTAATTTCTCCAAGAACACTTCGACTAGAGGAGTAGATCACCGTAGAAGGAGAACTCGTAGTTGTAGAGAATAAACTACCATAGCAGTACTATTACTTTGCCAGCGAAGCATAATTAAAGTCTAATACGATGCCTTCATCTATATGCAATCATTCATTGCCTTGAAGTCCTTCTTTTCTTGTGTTAAAAAAATTCCCATCCTATTTCCCTCTTTTAAGTTCAATTCATCTTAACCACCTACCACAAAATCTCTTAGTACATTGTCTGATATTGTTTAATTTTTTGTTTTCTTTTAAATAAATTTCAGTTTTTTTCGGTTTAGTATGTTTAGAAATCTAGTCGTCTCGGGCCGACCATTTGCAAATGCTAACTTACAATAGAATTGCAGCTGCTGCACTGCACATACATACAGATGAGCTACTATTTAAGCGGTTTTTGTTTTATTGGTCTTAAAGCTTACTTGCAAAACACGATTACCTAAAGTATAACCATTCAATGATTGTATAGCCACAACCGCTTCATCATAATTGGTCATGGTAACAAAGCCGAAACCTTTACATTTGCTGGTCTGCAGGTCGCGGATTACCTTAACCGATTGGACGGCACCGAAGGGGCCAAACAATTGCCACAAGACATTCTCTTCCGTTTCGGGTGCCAAATTGTAAACGAATATACACCAACCGGAACCAGTTATGGCATTGCCCGGCAATATGGAATTTGCCAATAGATCACCAGCCAGGGGGGAATATCTAAAAGAAGACAAGGCCAAGCCATAGCAAATAAGGTTTTTTGGAAGAAAAGAAAAAAAGAGACATAAGAAAATTATTTTTTTTAGTTTTATTATTACAATATCATTAAAATTATTTTACAAAATAAATAACAAAACTTTTATTAATTGTGTTTTTTTGGGAATTCATATAGAAAGTGAAACAAATTTTATTTTATATATTTTTTCCTTCAGATTATTAAAAGTTTTGTTTTTTTTCTACATTTATTTTTTATTGACTATAAAATATAGCTTTTACTTAAATTACTTTAATATTTTCTTGTCGGTATTTATTTGCTGCATGCCAAAGTGTTTAAATTTAAAGTGATAGAAGTCAGAGGAAATTAATCTTTCTTGTCTCATATTAGGGGTATTCACAATAAAGACATTACATCCTCTAAAGTCAGAGTGTGGCTTCCCAACACCGAGAGTCCTCTCAGCTCCTGGCAACTTGATTTTTATACCTTAATGTTTTCTTTATTTTTTTTTTTTTTGTGAACAAGACATATTGTAGATCCGTTTTTAGTGAAACTTGAACAAGATATTTCAACTTTAACGGGTGCTATATGTACTTCAATATTGTAAATTTTTAATTAAAAATTTTGAAGAATTCTTTGAGTTCTCAAATTTCAAAACCCAGATCTACCACTTGGGTTTATGTTTTTATACCCTCCATCATATGATGGGTGTATACTAATTTCGTCATTCTGTTTGTAACACCTCGAAATAAGCGTCAAGACCCAATAAAGTATATATATTCTTGATCATCCCGGTCGATCTAGCCTTGTCCATCCGTCTGTCCGTCTATATTTCGAATGCCCGCTAACTTTCGAAGAAATTTCAAGATTTTGGAAGATTAATAAAATACTCTTCTAGAAGAGTTGCGCATTACTCGCCTGGACGAGTAACAAATATGTGTTTTGGAATATTTATCATACGCTCCACAATTGGATGGGGGTATACTAATGACGTCAAACTGTTTGTTACTCCTCGAAATATTCGTCTAAGACCCCATAAAGTATATAAATTCTTGATCGTCATGACATTTTCAGTCGATCTATCCATGTTCGTCCGTCCGGCTGTCTGTCGAAAGCACGCTAACTTTCGAAGGGGTAAAGCTAGCGGCCCCCGTAGCGCAGAGGTAAGCATGTCCGCCTATGACACTGAATGCCTGGGTTCGAATCCTGGCGAAGAGGTGTCGCACTGCGGCACACCGTTTGGACTCGGCTATAAAAAGGAGGCCCCTTATAATTGAGCTTAAACTTGAATCGGACTCCACTCATTGATATGTGAAAAGTTTGCCCCTGTTCCTTATTGGAATGTTCATGGGCAAAATTTGCATATATATACATCACTACTAGAGCCACTGCAAGCGCATTTATTAACCAATCTTCCAAACTTCGTACAACGCTTTCCTAGACGAGTGTCATAGTATCTGAGAAGTTTGCTCGAAATCAGTTCAGAGTTAGAAGTAGCTCCCATATATACATATATGTTCGTCAGATTGTGGGTTATTTGCAGTAACGTTGTCACTTGTCAAACCTACTTATTACAATTTGAACATATTTGCTCGCCGAGGTCGATCAAAATTGGTTCAGAATTCGATATAGCTCCTACATTGTACTTATAGGGTAGGTGTAGGGTATTATACAGTCGGCACCGCTCGACTTTTGCCCTTCCTTACTGGTTCTACTTGAAAAAGTCATTCAAAGAACTTGACAATTGTGATCCATGGTAGAGGGTATATCAGATTCGACCCGGCCGAACTTAGCACTATTTTACTTGTTTTGTGTTAGAAGGTAAAACAATCCGCTGGGTGGGTGTATGTCATGGGGTGTGAGACGGACTAAATACTGTACCTTCTTTTCAACCAAACCTAACAGAACATCTTATTACACTAAGTTAACAGAATTTACAATTTATATAAGGAAGATTGATATAAGGAAATGTTAAAAAGAATGATAAGTGTTTCAGAAGCCAAATTCGATGAGCATTTTAAATTGGAGAATCGCCAAAGAAGTAAAATGTTGTCGACTATAAATATCCCAATAAAGCAATGCAATAAAAGATGTATTTCCTCCGACCCCAACTAATAGTGACAGATGTTTACAAAAGACACAAAAATGACGGTTGATTATGGTTTAGTACAAAAAACAAACTTAAACAAGAGAAAAACAATAGAAAACAAACATTTAACCAAATTAGAAAATTGAAACATTTAAAACACCAAACAAATTTAAAAAGATTTTAAAATATTATAAGGATTCCAACATCGAAACATTTAAAAAATTCCAACAAAAATTCACTCAAAACAATCAAAAAAAAAAAAAAAAAATAAATTAATTCAAAAAATAGGAAAAACTTAAAATATAATCACTACAATTCAAACTTTGCCAAAAACAAATTGTATGCCAAAAAGTTAGTTGCTCTTCTTTTTTTTCATTAATAATTTTTTAATTAGATTTCTTTTTTTTTGTTTTGTTTGTATTTTTTCGGAACAAATAAAATAATAATAAATAAGAAATTAATTCACCTTTGTAGACCCTTGTTAATGGCAAACATGGGGCTTTTTCCAATGCTAAATTTAAAAATTAATTGACCACATAAGAAAATAAAGAAACCAAAAAAGAGCCATAAAAAAAGAAAATGCATATATAAAAAATATTGAAAAAAAGAATACAAAAAATTTTGTTAAGATTAGTAAAAAGTATTGTTAGAGAAAAATATTTATTCAATGTAAATAATACAGAAGTCAGTATATGAAACAATTCGGTTATCCACAAACAAAATTAGTGAAAATGGTTAATTAAAAAAGAAAAAAACAAAAATTATTAACAGAAAGGATATTGTGGGTTATTAGGTTAAAATGGAGTTATTTGGGTGTGGTGGGGGGCTTTGGGATTGGAGGGAATCAGACTTTTTGTGTCGAAAGAGTAAAAGTTTGGGTGTGGGATTGCTGAAGGTGTTGCAAAATAAATCCCTGAAAAACTGTTTCTCATCTTTCATTGAAAAGCATGCCTAAATCCCCTCAATTTTTGTTTCTAATTGCTCGATATAGTTACCTTATACGGCCAGCAGATGGCAAAGCTCCAGCAGTCAAACGTCTAGTCGCAGCAGCTGCCTGTGGCGTCAAATAGGCGGCCAATGGTGGTGGGATTTGAGCTTTAGCACTATTGCTTGGGTTATTGGCAAATTTGACCGTAATCGGTTCGGTATAACCTTTAGGAGTTTTGCCATTCAGTTCTTGGATTGCACGTTCGGCTTCGTTGCGCTGATCGAAACGTATAAAACCAACACCTTTCGAGAGACCTATGGAAGAAAGTATCAAAAATAGTGTTGAATTGAATAAAAGGCATTTAATTATTTTAAAATTATTGAAGACACAAAAACAAAAAACCAAACATACCTTGGCCATTTAACAAAAGTTTTTTGATAACTTCAATATCTAAAATAAAAAAATTAATGAAATAAAAAAGTAACACAAAAAATTCAACAAAACAAAGATTATTAGATTAATACAAAAAACAAGTAAAAACGTGTTAAGTTTGAACGGGCCGAACTCTGGATGCCCACCACCAAGGATAAAATAATCATCCTATTTTATTATAACTGTACTACTATATCCATAGTTATACCTAAATAAGGGCTAGTCTCGATCATATTTTATTCAGGTGCCGAGAACTCATATACAAGTAACAGTTTCAGCGAAATCAAATTTAGAAGTTCCGTCTATATGACAGCTATATGTGTAAACTGGTCTGATTCATATTTGGTTCGGAAGTTGGGAGGCTTAAAATAACTTAATATTTCAAATTTCAACGAAATCGGGCAATAAATGTGGCTTTTATGGGCTTCAAATCCTTAATCGGCATATCGGTCCATATTGCAGCTATATCTATAGTCCGATTTTTAAAATATCTGGGTCATATAGAGGGAGGCTTTAAACAACTGACTGATTCCAATTTCAGTGATATCGGGTAATAATTAAAGCTTTTAGGGGCGTCAGACCCTTAATCGGCATATCGATCTATATGACAGCTTTAACTAAATATAATGCTATCTGAACCATATTTAATTCAGATATCGTGAAGCTTAAAACAACTCACTGTTTCAAATTTCAGCGAAATCGGATAAAAAATAAAGCTTTTATGGTCTTCAGTCCCTTTATCGGGAGATCGGTCTATATGGCAGCTATATTTTAATATAGTCCGATCAAAGCCATAATTGGTTCAGATGTTGGGAGGCCTAAACTACCCAAATTTTAGCGAAATCGGATAAAAAAGACCTTCTATCGGGAGATCGTTCTATATGGCAGCTATATCTAAATATAGCCCGATCTGAACTATGTTCAGGTCAGATGTCGGAAAGTTTAAAATAACCCACTGTTGCAAATTTCAGCGAAATCGGATGAAAAATAAGGCATCGGCAGATCGGTCTATATAGCAGCTATATCCAAATATGGTCCGATTTGGCCCGTTCAAGAACTTAACCAGCATGTATCAAAAAGACGTATCTATGCCAAATTTCAGATCAATATAGGTGTTTTCAATTCAATTAAGGTGTATTAATATTGGTGTTGATATCGGGAATGTCCGAGAAGATAAACCAGTAAAAAATGTCAAAATCGGGTGGAGCCGACTATATAATACCATACACCACTGAGTCCACGCACTACTTTTAATATATATAACCAATGTGTAAATGTAGTCGGGCTTTAATTTTGAATACCTATTGAAATACCGAATGCAAATTGCATTCCGAATAGCGTGCCACAAGTGTTTACATGGCAATGTCTGGCTAGTTTTCATTGCTAAAATCCTACGAATAAGGAAAAATCTTAAATTTTGGCCAACTTTTTTTTAAGTGTGGATATATCTGTTTGAAATTTGGAATGGTAAGCTGTGGGGGCTTTTGGCAGGCCTCTAAATTTGTTCACCTCGGAATTTGCAAAATTTGTTGGGGCTGCCGAGTCCGAACGGCGTGCCGCAGTTCGACACCTTTTAGGGGAGAAGTTTTTACATGGCATAGTACCTCACAAATCTTGTCAACAATAGGAGCGGATAACCTCTGCACTCTGGTGGCCTCTATTCCAGGAGGTTGAGGCATATGGAAATGTGCAAGGAGTGGCTTCAGATCAAGAAGATGGATGTTCGGCTTTGCTGCGTACCATGTCGTCAGGGAATGACAGTACCTATTGGCTAGATTGGATAGAAGCCATGATGGACATCAGGAATTGTTGAAAAAGATAACGTGCCTGGGCCTGAGGGGAAACAACTTCAAATTGCTGATTTGCTAAATTATTAATCGTATAGCTCTCATTCATATGCCTGAATTATCATTTGTGTTTCTTAATGGAATGCTCATGGGCAAATTTGTATCATTTAGGAACATGATTTGCCTGCTTGTTGTATGTGATTAACCTATAAGACTACTTGCTCGGAAACTTCTTTCCCGAAGGTATTAAGGTATACCCGCTCCTACCGTGCTAACGATCAAGGCTCTATTTCCCGAAATATTGTGTCGCGCAAGAAGAAGTAGAGGAGGAAACGTTAAATCCTACTCCAAGTGTTTCTTTATAGTGATTTGTTTGATTTTGGTGGATTTCTTACCGATACCCACAGAGACAAATATATAGAGGCTTGCATCCCGGATTCTTTTTAAGAATTGACATACCATACAAACATAGTGAATCAGTTTGCAGCCACATCACTAAGCAAGGTTTCGGGAGCAGAAAAAACAAGTAAAAGCGTGTTAAGTTCGGTCGCGCCGAATTTTGGGAACCCACCACCATGGATTCTGCTGCATCCCGGATTCCTTTTAAGAAATTACATACCGATTAGTGAATCAGTTTGCAGCCACATCACTAAGCAAGGTTTCGGGAGCAGAAAAAACAAGTAAAAGCGTATTAAGTTCGGCCGCGCCGAATTTTGGGAACCCACCACCATGGATTCTGCTAAACATTTATACAAAATGAATTAAGATGTAGGGCATAATTTTATTCTACATACCAAACTTCTGTTAAACCAGCAAAAATTAAAACTTCTAGGAACCGAACAACGATGATCAAGTGACCGGTTTACATGTGAGCTATATCAGGCTATAGACTGATTTTGGCCGTACTTGGAACAGTTGTTGGAAGTCATAACAAAACACTACATGCAACATTTCTGGCAAATCGGACAAAAATTGTGGCTTGTAGGGGCTTAAGAAGTCAATTCTGACGATCGGTTTATATGGGAACCATATCAGTCAAGGCGCAGTTGTTGGAAGTCATAATAGAACACCACATGCAAAGTTTCAGCCAAATCGGATAAAATCGGGAGATCGGTTTATAGCGAGCTATATCAGGTTAAATACCGATTTGAACCGTACTAGGAACAGTTGTTGGAAGATACAACGAAACTTTGCATGCAAAATTTGAGCCAAATCGGAGAAAATTGTGGTTTCCAGGGGCTCAAAAAGTCAAATCGAAAGATCGGTTTATATAGGAGCTATATCCAAATATGGACCGATATGGCCCAATGGCAATCTCCAAGGACCTATATCAATAAGAAGTATCTGTGGAAAATTTCAAGCGGCTAGCTTACTTATTCGACAGCTATTGTGATACTGACAGACGGACGGACATGGCTAGATCGACTCAGAATGCCGAGGCGATCAAAAATATATATATACTTAATGGGGTCGCAGATCAATAATTCGAGTTGTTACAAATGGAATGATTAGTATACCCCCATCCTATGGTTTCTGCCAAATCGGACAAAAGTAAAATCGGGAAATCGGTTATCGGGTCATATCTCGATTTGGACCCTACTTGGCACAGTTGTGGTAAGTCGCAACCGAATACTACATGCGAAATCTCAGCCAAATGGGACAAACATTGCAGCTTCCAGAGGCCCGAGAAATCAAATCGGGAGATCGGTTTATATGGGAGCACAACACTACATGCAAAATTTCAACCAAATTGGACAAACATTGCAGCCATGTCCGTCCGTCCGTCTCAGAATGCCTAGACGATCAAGAATATATATAGACTTTATAGGGACGCAGATCAATATTTCGAGTTGTTACAAGCGGAAAGATTACTATACCCCCATCCTATGGTGGTGGGTATAAAACTGTTTTAGACTGCTTTAAAGGATGCAGTGATGGGTGGTGCGTTTTAAGCGAAATTTTGTATGCTCCCTTAAAGGAACCTAAAAATAAAAATTTGGTATCCAAATTTCGGATACCAAGTAGAATTTAGTATCCAAATGTGTTTCTGGGTTGCACCCATTTCGCAAAACACCCCCCAAAAAGGTCTTATTTAATGATCATGGCAATATGAGGCTCAAATAAAGGGTATTTAAGTGTAGAATACGAATCTGATATACAAATGTGGGACCAAAAACAATCCACAAAGAGGACAAATTTACTACAATAGCAATATGGAATCTGATATCATTATTCAGGAAAAAAAGTGTGTATGGGGCCACCCCACCCCCATAACACCACCCATATAGGACGTATTTGCTGACCATTTCAATATGGGGCTGCAATAAGAAGTATTTTAGAGTAGAACACGAATCTGATATATGTTTTCAGGGCCAATCACTGAACGGACGCCCCATCCCCCAAAACACCTCCGAAACCGGTCATGTTTGCCGACTATGGAAATATGGGGCTCAAATGGAAGGTATTTGGGAGTAGACCACAAATCTGATATCAACGTGCGGGACCATCTGCCTAGGGGATGTTCCACCCCAACCATGATATCCAAATGTAGGACCATGTATTTGGGGCACCGCCTCTTTCCCAAAAACACCCCCAAAGCGTACAAATTTTGGGGCCAAATGTTTGAGGACGCCTCATCCATCCATTTCATCACCCCCGAAAACACTCCTAAATCGGACATCATGACAATATCGAGATGAAATAATTACTTTTAATAATGGAGTATATTGAACACCCAAACGTTAATGACCCTAAACCCTCCGAGCGAATTCATAGACCAGTAAAGATCATATGGGATTCAGATAAAGGCATTTATATTGTT
Source organism: Stomoxys calcitrans (assembly GCF_963082655.1). Taxonomy (NCBI): domain Eukaryota; kingdom Metazoa; phylum Arthropoda; class Insecta; order Diptera; family Muscidae; genus Stomoxys; species Stomoxys calcitrans. Next base: position 28,890,142 of record NC_081555.1, on the reverse strand, counting down.
ATGCTTTTGCAATATACATATATTATTTTCGTAGCATGGTATTTCACTAGAAGCTCTTTAATTGTCGCAAATAAATATTCAAAGGGTAATTTTGTTCCATATAAAGTAAAATGAGGTGCGGCGAAGCGGGCCCGGTTCAACTAGTATTTCAATAAAAATAAGTTTGTAAACTAAAAATTCTCTCAATAAAAAATCATAATATAAATAAAAAATCTTATTTCCATATAAATCGAATGCTACTTACCGGATATATTATCACAGAGTATACGAGATGTTATTATTTTGCCATATGGTGCAAATAACGCCTCCAAGTCTGGTTGTGATAGATTTTTGGGAAGACCCGATACATATAAATTAGCACCCTTGATAGACTCCGAACTTGGACGGGCGTACGAGACTTTGATAACCTTATTCTGCAAACGCAAACCATTCAAGGTGTTGACAGCCTTCTCGGCATCTTCGGGCCGCACATAGTTAACAAAGCCGTAGCCCAAACTTTGACCTGAAAAAGGCAGAACTTTTTCAAGTTACAACTTGGCCCCAAGGAGCAAAATCGAGAAACTAACCTTGTTGCAATGCTGGGTTCAAGGCCTGCAGGGAAGCTGGCAACACTAAAAAAAGCAAAGTAGAAAAATCACTGTCAGTAATTGTCAAGGAGGAGGCAAGTAATTGGGCTGAGTTTTACCTGAAATTTTATCTCGCACCAATTTGCAACTTTCCAATTCACCAATGCTGGAGAAGAGAGAACGCATCTCCTCCTGCGTCATGGTCTGTGGCAAATAGTTGACAATCAGATTGGTGCGCGATTCATCATTGCCATCGACAGACCCATTGGTACTGCCATTTTTGATAACAATGTCCATGGCATTGGTCATCTTGGTGGTGGTGGTGGTGGTTTGTTGCTGTTGGAGAGTAATTTTGAAAGATTTCTTTGGTAACGCGTAGATGAAAAAGTGAAGATTAGCTGGCTCTCGCTCTCTCTTTCGCTCGCTCGCTGGTTAGCTCTGACGCTTACTTAAAGTCAGCGTTAAATATCTTAGGTTTTGTTTGTGTATGTGTTTTTTAAGTGTGCTTAGCACAAGTTGTTGTTATTGATGCTGTTGTTAGTGATGCTTTAGTTCTTCTGGGGAATTGTGATTCTCGTTCAGTTTATAAGAAAGTCCTTCTTAAAAAGCGTAGTCCTTTTTCTTCTGGTTGCTGCTGCTGCTGCTTTTGCCGATTTAATTCACGGTTATGATTTCTTTACTTTTCTTAAATGGAGTTGGAGTTTTAGATCTTTGTTTGGATCATTAATTTATAAGAGTTGGTAATTTATTTAAAATTGTTTAAATTTTTTAATAATAAAAGTTAAAAGAGTAAATTTTGCTAATGATTTTGGTTTTGTTTTTGTTATTTTTTCTTTAGTTTGGTTGGTGAATGTGAATTTTCTTTCTTTTGTTTTGGAATGCTGTTTGGTTGATTTGTTGTTGTTGTTGTTGTTGGGTTTTCTTCTGGTTTTTATAAAATTGCAAAAATGCAAAAAGTTCTTTAGCGTAAATTTGGTTGTTGTTGTTGTTTTCTGTTTTTATTTGACTAGAGTTCTTAAATTTTATAAATTTATTTTTGTTGTTGCTGTTACTCTTGTTGTTGTTGTTGTATTTCAATATGGAACATTTGGTTGATTTATACTCAAAAAATTCTTAAATCTTTTTCTGAGTCTCTATTAAAGTGTATAAATGATTATTATTTTTGTTTTTTTTTTTTGTGGTTGTTGTTGTCAATTCGTTATTTTTGTTTTTGTTAGCTCTGTAATAGTTGGTTTTCTTTGGTGGTGTTGATTTGCAAGATTTCTGTTTGTTGTTTTTTTTTGTTTTGGAATATTCTTGATTTTGGAATAATATAAAATATTTTTTTTTTTTTGGGTTTTTGTATTTTCTCACTTGGTGTACAATTAATAGCTGCTCGATTGCTTACTCAAAGTGTATAAATTTCTGTAGTTTGTATCAAATCTGCAAAAAGAGGGAGAGAAAAATGGAATAAAAATTAGCAAAAGTCATTTATAGATAGAAACATGCACTAAAACTAAGCATAAATGTTGTTTTTACTTTGTTGATATTTGTTTGGGCTTATAAATCACTAGAATTTTCAAATTATGCGACTTGACAATATCAGAAAATGATACTCAAAAAAAAAAAAAAATGTATTGAGTTCCATATTGTCCCGATCGGTGGCTATGTCCCTTTTTAGATATGAGCCAGCTCTCCAGATACTTGACCCCAAAATTTGAATATAGACCTGAATTCTACTCCAAAATATCATTTATTTAAGTCTACTAGTCTGGTGTGACCAGTGTTGCCATTCGGGAAAATTATTTCCTACATAAATTTAAGAAAAATCCTACCGAACCCAATTAAAACCTACCAAATATTCTACGGACCAAAAATGCCTTGTATGTTTTTTACCCACCACCGAAGAGGTGGCCATTTTGCCAGCCATTCCATTTGTAATTCATTAAATTGTACATTTTCAACGTTACAAAGTATGCATACTAGACCGTCATTATATTCATAGACGATCTGAACATGCCTGTCCGTCTGAAATCACTCTACAACCTTAATCAAAGATGACCTATATCTTGATATAGCACCGCTTATACCGATCTTCAGATAAGAAATCCTGAGTTATTAAAGCCCGAATGACTTAGCTGAAAGTCTGCTGAAAAGAGTCCTGACTGGTCATTGCAACGTCAGACCTTAAGCATAGCACTGGAGGTAGGGATAAAACGAAATTTTGCAGGGCATGCGATGACGAGAGGGAGTTGGAGATGCTCGATCACTTTTTATGTCACTCCCCCGAAAATAACAAGAAAAAATTTATGGACTACCTCGATTACTGAATTACCAACTTAATCCAATCTAAGTCTGATTTTAGACGGCTAGGATGCCGCCAGATTATTAGTTTCTAGGCCAAATAAAGATCCGAATTTTGTACAAAACCAAACTCGTTTCGTTCGAAATTAGACGATATTATACATATTATCTGCCCTACATGCTTCACAGAACCCCATGACACCAATCGCCTATTTACACACCCGGCGAAACGAACTTATCTAACTGCAGAGTCAATGTGGACTGCTCCAATTGAAGCGGCCAGATTTTGTAGAAAAAGCAACGGAATGACGATAGTCAACAACAGACACACTTGTAACCTATTTTTACAAACTTTTACTTGAGAAGCATATTGCAAAAAAAAGTTTAAAATTTTCAATGTTCCATACCTAAACAAGCAAGGAAAGGCAACAGTCGGGCGGTGCCGACTTTATAATACCCTACACCTACCCTATAAATACAAAGTGGGAGCTATATCTAATTCTGAACCAATTTTGATGGACCTCGGCGGATGTTTACAGATGCGTTATTAAGCAACCCGTATCAAAGTTCGAACATAGCATCGAGGGTTGTGCACATTTTAGGCAAGATTGGTCAATAAATGCGCTTGCAGTGGTTATAGAAGTGAAAATCGGGTGATTTATATATGTGACAGCTAAATCTAAATCTGAATCGATTTTTATGAAATTCGCCGGTAATATTGAAAGTCATAAGAAAATCGTTACTGGCAAATTTCGAGAGAATCGATTACTTAATGAACACTTTATTGCAATATTTCTCAAAATCGGACGAATATATATGGGAGCTATATCTAAATCTGAACCGATTTCGGAAAATTTTTTTAAATATTGTGGTAGTCGTCGAGGAAAGCGTTGTACGAGTTTTTGGCTAGATTGTTCAATAAATGCGCTTACATTGGCTCTAGAAGTGAAAATCGGGCGATATACATATATGGCAGCTATATCTAAATCTGAACCGATTTCTATGAAATTCACCAGTATTGTCAAGAGTCGAGATAAAATCCTTCCTACTAAATTTCGAGAGAATCGGTTAACAAATGAGCACTTTATTGCAATATTGCACAAAATCGGACGATCATATATATGGGAGCTATACCTAAATCAAAACCGATTTCGACTAAACTTGATAGGATATTGTGGAAGTCGTTGAAGAAAATATTGCACAAAATTTTGGGAAGATTGGTCCATAAATGCACTTGCAGTGGCTCTAGGAGTGAAAATGGGGCGCTATACAGTGGCGCAGATATGTCTACATATCTTTTCGTAAATAGCAGTCACGTAGACTGACTGTAACATAGTTATGGTAAGGTTTTACCCTAAAAATTTTAAGTAATTATAATGCTAGGAACCATAGTAAACACTTTTAACACCAATAAATATTTGACAGAAAAGCTTTTTCATTCAAAAAATTAGTTTTGTAAAGTGTGTTTTTTCAATGGGGTATGTATACTTCTCTGTGCCACTGCCATAAGAAATTATGAGAACTATATCTAAATCTGAACCAATTTCTACAAAATTCACCAAATTTCAAAAGAATCGGTTAGCAAATTACCATTTTATTGCACTATTAATGCAAATCGGACGAACATTGATATGGGAGCTATATCCAAATCTGAACCTGTTTTTTCAGTTTAAATAGGCGTCATCTCTAGGCCGAAAAAAATGTACCAAATTTGAAGACAATCGGATGAAAATTGCGACCTGTAGTTTGTATACAAATTAATATGGACAGACAGACGGACATAGCTAAATCGAATCAGAAAGTGCTTCTGAGTCAATCGGCATACTTACCAATGGGTCTATTTTTATTCCTACACACCGCAGTTATGTGTTGTGTTGATGCTGTATTTCCATTCTCCCCTTATATTCATAATAACGCCATGAAAAAATATGATGTTAAAAGCGGTGGTATATTACTGAACATAACACCGCATCAATTGCGGTGGCGGAGGATACTAACACCGAATTATTATACAAATGCCGCAAATCGAATTGCAGGTTTCTGGTACCAACACACGATAACATTTGAGAAAATGAAAAAAGGTCAACCAGCCATCAACTTAAAATTTGAACCTCGTGGCCAAATTGGAATAGTGGAAGCGATGTCGAGGTAGAATTTGGTAAAGAAAACGAGAATCGTAAGAATGACATCAGCCAGAAAAGGACAAACTAATCACTTATCTTCGGGAATTGCGATATAGTCCCTATGTCACACAATGATTACTTTTTAAGCTGTCTGAATTGCTTTGTTCATGCCAGGAGCTCCAATTTCATTAGATGTCCGTTTGGTTTGGCCCTCCGGTAAAAAAAGAAATATTAAATTTTTTGCTAACCAAAGGGGGCAGACCCTTTCCCATATCTTGAAGATGGGCGCACTATGTTATAATACCCTGTACCACAGTAGTGGTGTAGGGTATAAATATATTCTTCGAGATACTTTAATACATACAGACCCATACCGTCCGAATAAGTTTACATGCCTCTGGGGAGTACTTTTTTATTTCCAGCTTAAACTATTTTTTCTAGTCTATTTGATATTTACTTAGCTATTCATATTCCTACAACAAATATTTTTGTATACTTAAAAAATTAAAGGGAAAATCAAACTTTTTCCTTACACTCGTACAATGTACCATTATATCCCTTAGCTACAGGACTACAAGGAATATTTATTATTAAATGTTTTGCAAACAAACTTTTCTATTTACCCTCGACTGGCTCTAGGTCCTTTTCGAGTTTCCTAGTTACAGTTCATTGAACCCATCCATATGGTTTTCGAAGTACAGATGGTATTTTTGTTTTCGGCCTAACTGCATGACAAAAAGAAACCATCCCCCTAGTTATTTTATCATTCTCGACTGGCACGAACATAATTACAACAACAACTAAACTAGCTTTACAAAGTATATTGTCCCTGTTTTGAATGCAATCGTATCTAAGCATTTAATGATCCATTTGCAGTTGTAAGTACTATTTTCATTGCTTGGCTGTATAAATGTTGCTTGCGACAGCAATTTAATGGCGTTAGGCTCAAAAGACGTAAACTGAAAACTAACACTTGTATGGGAACAAAATTTGAGCATGGTGGTTTCATATATTGCACGTCATATAACATCCCTACAAACATTTTTCATAATTTTGGAAGAGAGTTCGTCCCAGTGATAAAAAAAAACAATCTTCTGGAAGATTTTTGAGCAATTGTTCTTCCGTATGAGTCGTGAAACTCTCTTCTACCATACTATTGGACAATTCACTGCGTAAGCGAACATTTTAGCAATTCTTCGCGAGGATTCTCTTACAACCCGTTGCGTTATAATCGTCCGTATGACCCGTGAAACACTTTTCTGGGTTATCATTAGACAATTCATTCCATGTGCGCAAGTTTCACCAACTCTTCGTGACATCTCTTACAACCCATCGCGTTATAATCTTCCGTATGGCTCGTGAAACACTCTTCTAGGTTATCATTAGGCAATCCATTTCATGTGCGGATGTTTTAGCAACGATTATTACGGAACCCATTTCGTTATACTCGTCCAGAAGATTTGTTTATTAATCACCTGAGTTAAATTTTCGCGTTTGCTTTTATTTTCAAGCCTAGTGTATTTGTATTGCATTATGATATTCGATGGACTTGTATTGAATTATGTTATTCGATGTTTTGTTTTGAGTGGACAACATGTGCAACACCAAACATAATTCTCAGTTGGCTTATATGATGATTGGTACCTATACTCGTATGACAAATATGACGAGTAATAATTTTTTTTTTTTGGAGGTTTTTCGCACTAACGTTTCAGATGAACAACTAAACTTGATATGCGTTTTTAGATCTTCTAAGCAAATAACGCGCAATATTTAACAAGTAAAAGCGTGCTAAGTTCGGTCGGGCCGAGTCTTATATACCCTCCAGCATAGATCACATTTGTCGAGATCTTTTCCCAATATCTCTTTTTAGGCAAACAAAGGATAAAAGAAAATAATTGCTATAATATTGGAGCCTTATCAAGTTATGGTCCGATTCGGACCATAATCGATTTGAATATTGGAGACCATAGTAGAAGTCATTGTGTCAAATTTCAATCAATTTGGGTAAGAATTGCGCCGTTAAGGGGCTCAAGAATTAAAACAGAGAGATCGCTTTATATGGGAGCTGTATCGGGTTATAGACCGATTTGGACAATATTTATAGCCGTTGTACAAAATTTCAGCCAAATCGGATAATAATTAAAATGAGCCTCTGGAGGCTCAAGAAGTCAAGATCCCAGATTGGTTTCTACGGCAGCTATATCAGGTTAGGGATCGATTTGAACCATATTTAACACAGTTATTAAAAGTCACAACAAAACACGTCATGCGACACGTTGGAAGTCATAATAAAATACCTCATGCTACATTTCAGCCAAATCGGATAAGAATTGTGCCCTCTAGTGACTCAAGAAGTTAAGATCCAATATCGGTTTATATGACGGCTATAACAAAACATGGACCGATAAAGCCTATTTACAATCCCAACCGACCTACACTAAGAAGAATTTTTGCAAAATTTGAAGCCGCTAGCTTTGCAAATTGCAAATTTTGCCCATGAATATTCCACTAAGGAACAGGGGCAAACTCCTCACATATCAATGAGTGCAGTCCGATTCAAGTTTAAGCTCAATGATAAGGGGCGTTCTTTTTATAGCCGAGTCCGAACGGCGTGCCGCAGTGCGACACCTCTTTGGAGAGAAGTTTTACATGGCATAGTGCCTCACAAATTTTGCCAGCATTAGGAGGGGAAACCAACGCTGAAAATTGGTTCTGATGGTCTCGCCAGGATTCGAACCCAGGCATTCAGCGCCATAGGCGCACATGCTTACCTCTGCGCTACGGTGGTCGCTAGCTTTATCCCTTCGAAAGTTAGCGTGCTTTCGACAGACAGCCGGACGGACGGACATGGATAGATCGACTGAAAATGTCATGACGATCAAGAATTTATATACATTATGGGGTCTTAGACGAGTATTTCGAGGAGTACAGACGAATGACGAAAGTAGTATACCCCCATCCAATGGTGGAGGGTTTAATAAATATTCCAAAACACATATTTGTTACTCGTCCAGGCGAGTAATGCGCAACTCTTCTAGAAGAGTATTTTATTAATTTTCCAAAACAATAATTTGTTACTCGTTCACAAGATTCTTGCGCGATTCTAAGATCTTCCAACACACTTCTGACCTACTCTTTGGTAGCTCATATGGAAGTTTCGCCTAATACACTTGCGGGCGAATCGTCTACGACCCTTGTCGAGCTCTTTCGCGATCGTGACCTTCTTCTAGAAGCATCGCGTAAGATTGTTTGGCGATCAAAAATGTTTGCAGGGATGCCTTAGTTAAGATATATACATATGTGTATGTATTGATGTCTGTCCTGTATTTGTTTGTAATATATTGACTTTTTCGTTCATGTTGAGCCGGTTTGTCCTTTTCGAGAAAATGTCTGGTTTTTCAACTTTGCCTAGATTTCAACCCTTATTACGAGGCTCTGCCTTGCCCAAAAATTACACACATAGCATTTGGCTGTGTGGCTATGCCATTTTTCCAATTGGAAAGGCTATTTCTATGATATCTATGATATTTGAGATGCCAGACTTGCGATAAACTGTATATTAGGCTATCGATATGCGACATTTAAAAAACCCACAAGCTATTCAAATGCTTGTATAGAAATAGAGAAATATAATTATAAATAATGACTGGCAATAGGAGTGGGCAAACTATTAAACTAATAAAAATATCAATCACGGTCATTTACAATTCTAAAAAAAAAAACAATTGAATCATAACTTATTACATTTTACGGAATACTTATTACAAAACTTTACTAACTAGCTGAAATCTCAAGACTTTATGAACAAGGGAATAGCTTTCTTTGTGGGAACTAAATATATTATAATATAGACCGATTGGGATCATACTTTATATAGTTATTGGAAGTCATAGAAGGAGTCATTGTTTGAAATTTCTGTCGATTGGGATCAGAATTGCTTCTTCTAGAGTCTCAGGAATTCTAATCGTGCGATAATTTTAAATGGGAGCTTTATCAGGATATAGAGAGATTCGGATCATACTTGACACAGATACTTGGTCAAAAGAGTGCTCGTCTTGCAATATTTCTGTCAAATCGGGTGACGATTGCGCCCTCTAGAGGCTGAAATAGTACCATGAGAAGATCGGTTCATATGGATCTATATCAGGTTATGTACGTCTTGCAGGTCAGAAGAGGGCTCGTCGTGCATTTTAGCCAAATCGAATAAGAATTTGAAGAAGTTCAACCGTGAGATGGGTTTATATAGGACCTTTATCAGCTTATGAGCCGATTCGTATCATGCTTGATACAGAAGTTAATAGTCTGAAGAGAGTTCGTCGTGCAAAGTTTCAGCCAAATCGAATAAGAATTGCACCCTCTAGAGGCTTAAAATCAATCGAGATATCGGTTTATATGGGAGCTATATCTAAACATGGACTGATTTGGTATATATGCTATTTTTGCTAAATTTCAAGGGGCTAGCTTAACTCGATCAAAAATTGGAGTGCTTTCGACCGACAGACGGACAGACATTGCTAGATCGACTTAGAATGTCACAACGATCAAGAATATAAAGGGTGATTTTTTGCTATTATCATTTTGGCAACACTGGTTTAAACAGCTCACGCACGTTTTGTGTTTTGTTTCACAGTCAAACATCTTCAGTTTGGTCTATAATTGAACCATGAATCGTCTTACAAACGAACAACGCTTGCAAATTATTGAATTTTATTATTTTTATTATCAAAATGAGTGCTCTGTTAAGAAGGTTCATCGCGCGCTTCTGTATTCAGCGACGAAGCTTATTTTTGGCTCAATGGGTACGTAAATAAGCATAATTGTCGATTTTGGAGTGAAGATTAGCCAGAAGCATTGCAAGAGCTTGCAATGCATCCTGAAAAAGTCACAGTTTGGTGCAGTTTATGGGGTGGTGGCATCATTGGACCGTACTTCTTCAAAGATGATGCGAATCGTAACGTATTTGAGAAAGGTGAGCGCTACCGTGAGATGATATCCAACTTATTTGCCCAAAATGCAAGAGCTTGACTTACATGACATGTGGTTTCAACAAGACGTTGCCATATGCAGCACAGTACTCGTAACAACGGACTTATTGAGAGGCGAGTTCGACGAACATTTTAATTCACGTCCGTGACCGGTCAATTGGCGATTTAACGCCTTTAGACCATTTTTTGTGGGGCTATGTTGAAGCTCATATCAACAAGCCCGCTTCATCTGACTCATTGGAAGACAACATTGAAGCATTTATTCGTGAGATGCCGTCCGATTGGAAAGAGTATGCCAAAATTGGACTATGCGTATGGATTATTTGAGCAGCAGTCACAGTCAACATTTGCATGAAATAATCTTAAAAAATTAAATTATATTAACCGTACGTCGATTCAAACAAAGATTTCATGGAATTTTCTTAATTTGATGTGTTTGTTTTGAAAAACTTTCTTGTAGCTCTTAAAACATCATCCTTTATATACAATACTTTATAGGGTTTTACACCAATATTTCGATAAGTCACACATGGAATGACACAGTTGGTATCAGGGCTGCGGAGTCTGACCCTCGACTCCGACCCCGGCTTGGTGTCTACGTCGCAGTATTAAGCCGGTGTCGGGGCAGGCGTGCTCAACTCCGAACTGAACTCCGACTCCGATCTCAAAACCTCGACTCCGGGACTCCCCATTCCTGGTTGGTATACCCCCATCCTCTGGCGGAGGGTATAAACAACGAAAAACGCATTTAGATTCGAGTGGTGGAAACTTTTATACTTTCCACCATGAGTCCTGTTTGACAAGATCTTTTAATGAAGTTTTCAATCGCAATCGACAACATCGAGTAAAGTGACACAAATTGAAAATTTGCCCATGAACATAGCATTAAAAAACAATCTCAATAATTGCTGTCCGGTTCTAGTTTCAGCCGACATCTCCTAATATACACCTCTATCTCAAATATGCTACATTAGTGAGGATATAACCAGAGCTTTTTTATGTTTTCCCCTGGTTTCGAAACCCAAGTTTCAGTGTCCTAGCGTTGCTGCGCCACTGGGGCCTCCGGTAGTGTAGTAATTTTTCTCAAATAGCAAAATGCAAATTTGCCCATGAACATTCCATTACGGAACATGGGCAAACTTCTCACATTTGAAGTGCTGTCCGATTCAAGTTTTATGCTCAATGATAAGGGTTCTACTTTTTATAGCCGAGACCGAACGGCGTGTCGAAGTGCGACTGTTCTTTGTAGAGCAGTTTCTACATGGCAGCAATGTCAAATGATACAGTACCTCACAAATGATGCCAGCATTAGGAGGGCATAAGGGCCTCTGAAAATTTTCGAAAGGTAATATTTAGTTCGCAGCGCCTGAAATGTGTTTGGCCAAAGGAAAAGATCCCTTAATCTTATGGCAGTGATAGCATCAGTTTGTCTAGTCATGATGAGCAAAGGCATTCAACTCAGTGCATCATATGCTGTCGTCCTCAGTGTGGCTGTGATGCCCTAACAGGCTATCCTTTGGACCTGGCTGAGTATTAAACTGTAGGAGGATTTTCAAAGTGCAGTCCCCCGGACCACAACGCCATATAGCATTGTAGGCCTGACGATTACAATATATAGCCAGACTAAGACAAGCGTTGCCCTTTTTGTCTTTTCCCAAATGTTGGATTTAAAGTTTAATTTTCAGTAACCAAAATACCCAAGTATTTTGTGCTTTCTGTAAATTGTAAATTGAATTGTTGTGGTCCTCAGAGCGGCTATGATGCATAACCAAGGCATTGTTTGGGTCAGGCAGCGTATTATACTGCAGGTGGTTTTTTGAAGTGCCGTCCACCAGACCAAAACGCCGTATAGCAATATTATCAATAAGGTTGTAATACACAAATAACCCATAGGAAAAATTAGCAATAGGAGGATTTTCTAGGAGCCGTCCACCATATCACACCACCATACAGCATTGTAGGCCTGACAAAAACAGTAGATCAAACCACTACAGCCAGTGCAACCCACACGGTTTGAACAGATGTATAGCGCAAACGTTGCATTTTTCGTCTTTTCCCAAATGTTGGATTTGAAGTTTAAGTTTTTTGTGCTTTCGTTAATTAATGATTAGACCATTGTTTGGATCCAGCTGAGTATTAAACACTAGATGGATTTGAAGTGCCTTCCACCACAAACTGAAAACTGAACTACAGACAATGCATGGCACGCGGTTTAAACCCAAATTTCTGCCAATAACCTTTTATATGTCTTTGAACATGTGGATGGTCACATGAGGCCTTTTGTAGTCGTTAAAAATATGGTAGTTGTAAAATTGTTTTACTAAGGTAGCCATACTTATAGGGCATGAGTTTTAGATGTCCATCTCTCACACAAAAGGATGCTCAATAATATTGTGTACGCAATGGGAGAGAAATTAATTTGTCTGTAGTTGGGGCATACAGTTTTGTTTCCTTTGTTTTGTCGGATTTTGACTAGGGATAGGGTGTTGAAGTTGTAATCATCGGGTATGGGCTCTTCTAGCCATTTTGTATATAGAAGCTGATAGATACTCAGCTGACAAATCATCAGCAACTGCTGCCTTGTCATTCCATAGGTGTGTTACTAGTGTATCACTTTATTATACTGTGGAAAGATTCAGATGAAGAAGATCTAAAACTCAGATAAGCAAACCGATGAATCAACAGTGAACCAATCACATGATAACTATATGGAGTGCGTAAGCCAATAACCTAATACTTTGCGATTAAACGCACTCCTAATTTAACCCAAAGCTTTTCATCGAGTTCCCTTCATAAAAAATATATCTCGAGTACAAAGACACCTTGGTAAATATAAAATTTTCTTCTCTCATAACAACAAAGACCAGACTGGCCTACATCTCATTTGTAAAACATCAAACACAAAGTTCAATGAACATCTGCATGCCCATTAAGGTTGGCATGAATTTTAAAACAAATAAAAATGCTGCTAAGTAAGGGCCTATGTGTGTCATATGTCTGGGGAAGTCGACCCAATAAACCATAGGCGTTCTGCAGGCGCAAAAATCTCTTCTTTTTTTTAATCCACTGTTGAAATAATGAATAAAACAACGAATGAATGACACAAAATAAAAATAAGACACAATTTCCTTATTTTTTCCTTTCCTCATTCGATGTGATATAAAGTTGCAAAACAACAACTGGGATAGGGTAAAAAAATACCTAAACGAACAAATAAACAACTAAGTTAAGTGCCTTGTAAAAACGAAAAGGATATGATGGGGACAAGATGACAGCTCAACTGACAACGACGACGCAAAAAGGATGACGTTGGGGAAACCAGTTGAGACGACTGGTTGGCGGCAATACTAACCAAAGAGTCCATGCGTTTCATCGGTTCCATGATGAGAGTTGATGTTGGGCTAGAACCAAAAAAAAAACCCACACAAACATAAAAGGAAATTCTCAAGGGGAAACACTCCCACAGAGACAAGGCTATCCCCATCCATCATCATGGTGTGTGTGTAGGCTGACTAGAATGATGTGTGTGTCTATTTGGATGGCTATCATAAGGAAGTCAAATAGAAAAGCAAATGTTACAAAACAGTGGGACATTCCTAGAGAAGTTTATGATTTATAAAGGGAAATGATAAGATCGATTTGTGTCATGAAAATGTTGGGCTGGTTGGGGGGTGCTTTTGGCAATGAAATCATTCTGAGATTTTATGTTATGAGTCGTTACATTATTCCAGCTTAAGCTTATTACTCCACTTTATGGAAAACTCCTGAAAAACTTGTAAAACAAATGGCCAAATGGGATCATAAAGCAATTTTCTAGGAAAGACATTGCAACTGAAAAATAATTGGCTAAAATAAACAAGTGAATATCGGGTTAAGCCTACCATCGGGTTAAGCCTACCATTTGATACCTTACACCACATTGTGTATGCAGACTAAGTTGTCGAAATTAAAATTTTCTCAAATTTTAAATGCAGAATTTCGAATTTCGGTACATATTGTGTGAGTTATAGAAAAAATCGCTGTTCAAAACTTTGAGAAGATCGATTGATAAATACGCTAGCAAAAGCCCTGAAAGTCGATATCGAAAGATACATATAAAAAAAAATCTGCATCTAATTACGATCTGCTTTACTCGCTTTTTATTTTACGGCTTGGCTTAACCCCGTCTATTATCTACCATGTCCATCCGTTCGAAATGAAGATAATGGGCTGAAACTTTCACAGTTTTCTTTTTTGTCCATAGCAGGTTAAGTTCGAAGATGGGCTTTATCGGACTATATCTTGATATATCCCCCATATAGAACGATCTGCCGGTTTAAGGTCTTAGGTCTATTAAATTCACATTTATTATCCGATTTCGCTGATATTTGGTACATAATGTTGTATTAGGCCCCTCGATATCCGTGTTTAATTGGCTCAGAAACTTCTATTGTTTGCTAAAGCGCCCGATTTAAGGTCTTGGGCCCATAAAAGGCGCATGGATATAGCTGTAACATATACCGAGTTCCCGAATAAGTTCTTCTTACCCAAGTTCGCTGAAATTTAGCACAGTGAGCTGTGTTAAGCTCTTCGATATCCGTTCTCAATATCGGTCTATATTTGGACATAGCTTTCATGTATGCCGATTTTCCGATTTAAGGTCTAGGAGCCATAAAAATGTAATTATCACCCGATTTAGGCGAATTTTGGTACAATTAGTTGTATTACTACTACAAATCCTGAATATGGTATAGATCGGATTATATTTAGATACTAGCATCCCGGCAGTCCGCTTTGTTACCCCCGTTTTTTATACCCCTTTTTAGTGTAGGACTTCCAAGGTAGTCACTCAGGTTATAAGTTTATGAAGTTTTGTAATTGTATAAGTATTTGTTTGTTTGTAATAATTGTGTATAAAATTCAGAAATCTGTCCCCTTTTGTAAAGAAAGTACCAAAGTGTACCAAGAATAACAATACATCTGAAAAATCATAAAGTCACCCAATATACATTGTCAAGGTATAAATTAAACCCAATTTTGAGCGCTTTAGCTCAATTCATAAAGAAAGTACGTTTTCTGATTTGCGGTATATTCATAAATATGCGGTGCTAGCGTCTATCGCCACCGCAACTGATGCGTTGTTATGCTCAACAGACTGATATGAGTGGCGATCGTATGAATATTCATACATTAATTTCCATGTTTCATGTATCACCGCTTTTAACAATGTCTTTGCCCATGGCGGTATAATGAGTGAATGTAAGACGGTATGGAAACACCGCATCAATACAAAATATAGACTATTGTAGAATCATAATTACAGTGTTGCTTTTGCCACGATGAAAAATACCATTAATTATAATAAAAAATTTATTATATTGTGTATTGTTGACCTTTTTTGATTATAATTTCATCATTGAGATCTCAAGCTGAACTATCCATGAAATTTATATATTTTAATATTGCAAATATTTAAATTTGTTAGGTAAGGTTGAAAAGAGGGTGCAGATATTAATGCGCCCCATGCCTGTAATTGGCTTGTTGTGCGCTCTAAAAACTATAAAGAAACATCTTAAAAGAAAATTTTAAGTCAGGAATTCCGTGCTACTTACAAAATCCTTAATTGTTTTCAATACCACTCCCCTAAGTTGGTTCATGTCTGGTATTGCGCCCCACCTAAGTGCTGGTATCTGTTAGACGCGAAAGCCGGGCAATGACGAAGGAAATGCTCCAACGTCTCATCATCTTCCCCGCATGCCCTACACATGCTATCTCTTGCCGCACCGATTTTACATAAGTGAGCTCGTAATCCCATGTGTCCCGTTATGATACCAATAGCTATACTGACCACCTTCTTACTTCCTTTCAGTAATAGCCCCGTCTTCTCACGATCTGGATCCCCCCATAGGATTTTCGCCATACTACCGACAGTTTCGCTGTTCCACAATGTTGCATGCTCATTTGTCGCCCACTCCCTTAACTCGGACTGCGTCGACCCGAAAGGCTTTGTGGTAAACCAAGTTTATTGACGGCAGTCCTCTGGTCGCCAAATTGTCTGCCCTTTCATTTCCCCTAACTCCGTTATGGCCCGGGACCCAAACGATGATGATTTTATCATCCTCAGATAAGCCTTTAATCTCCTTCTTACCCATGCCCTTAACGTCCGGGTTGTTATTGCCCTTATGGAAATTTTATTGTCGGTAAACTCGACGTCCTCGTATTAGCACCACACCACCTCACGCATTTCCTAATCGCCCGGATCTCCGCCTGCAGCAACGTACAATATTATGGTCAGGCAGTCTAAAACACATCTCAGTACCTGGGTTCTAAATGTAGACCTCCAAGCCCCCTCTGTCCTCTAGCTTTGATCTATCCGTGTAACATGATCTTCCAGATGGCAATTCAAGGGTTCCGTCAATCCAAGACTGCGCCGATGGCAGCACTGCCTCGCACTCGACTTCAAGGTTCATCTCAGGTATCCGATCGGAAACCTCTTCCCTTTCTTCTAGGTTTCCTATCGTCGCCTCGATTACACCGATATGGTATGATCTGCTTCCATCCTCAATCCATTCTTCTATCGCCTTAAGTCTCATAGCCGCAGTGGCTGCCTCACACTTAATCTGTATGTCAATGGGTCGGATATCTAGCATGGCGTCCAGTGCCCTAGTGGGCGTGGTCCTCATCACTCTGCCTATGCCAAGACAACATGTTCTCTGAACCTGTTGTATGGTCCTTGTGTTGCACTTTTTCTCCATAGCATTCCACCAAACTACTGAGGCGTTAGTAAGTATTGGTCTAATCACGCTCCTGTAGTGATAGTGGACTATCCTCGGATTCAGTCCCCATTTCGAATCTACGGCTCGTCTACATATTGCCCAACATCTGTTAGCATTCTCAGTACGCTCCTGAATGTGACCAATTAAGTTTCCTATCCAAGATCACACCTAAGTATTTGACCTTGTCAGATATCGAAATTGTCTTATTGAGGAAACGTGGTGCGTTAAGTAGGCCCACCTTCGCCTTCCTCGTGAACAGGCATATTTCAGTTTCCTCTGGGTTAACATTGAGACCTCTGGGTCTAGCCCAGTCATATGCCATACGCAAGACCATTTCGGCCCTTCTGCATTAAATATTACATTAAATTAAAATTTGTTTCTGATTATATTTTTTCATCATATTTTGCGATTTTTTAAACATTTGTATGCTAAAAAATGCGGTGTTTGAGTGTTTGACCATAGAGCACCAATGTTTGACCATAAAGCACGGTTGTACGTACTGGATTGACCAGATGGAGTTCTTCATCGCCGAGGGCTGCCGCCTCAGTGTATAACACACTGCTACAACAACAACAACCCATAGAGCATAAGTATATGAGGTGGAAGCTTAAACTCAGGCGTCATACGTTTGCTTCAAAACGATAAATCATTTTTGTTTTTGTAGAAGACGTTTGCGTTGATTGGAGTTGCTTTGTTCCATAAGATGCCTTGATTCAAAAAAGACAAGTATTTTTGCTGTGCATCGCAAATGCGATACACCGCCGTAGATCTCTGGTAGACTCCCATTCCTCTTCTCTTTGTTGCGTTGATTCAAAAAAGACAAGTATTTTTGCTGTGCACCGCAAATGCGATCCACCGCCTGAGATCTCTGGTAGACTCCCAGTCCTCTTCTCTCTGTGCCACTGGCAAAAATGTCTTGCACTCGACCAGCTATATGATCCGAAACTTACCGAAGCCAAGTATAAGAAAGTGTACAACACATTTCACTGTTATTTAGGCCGTTGAAAGGAAAATTGGCCAACGAAATCGGTGAATTAATACATATGGGGGCTATTTATACCTATTGATTTATTGGAGAGGTTATTGGAATGTACTAGTGTAAATTCGAAAAAAAACTGAAGCCTCTAAAAGCTTAAGAAGGTCTTTCAATTAAAATTCCTACAAAGGTTATTCATTATCCTACCATTTCTTTTTTTATTGCAAATCTGACTTTCGAGTTGATTGACTTTAGATTTGAATAATTCGTCAAGGCCAAATTTGGTTTTTAGCAAATTTTCCTCACATTTAGCTCACCTTCATTTGAATTTTTCCAGCGTCAATTTTGCTTTCTAGACCATTTTCTTGCCACTGTGTTATAATTTTTTCTTTCCACCATTACAAAGCATACACAAAAAGGACATAGAGAAACAAAAAACCAACTGAAACCAAAATGAACTCAAAACGCCGCATATTCAACCACATGTAATTGACACTTTTGATGTGAGTACACGACTAAGTGCGAATATGTCTCAAAACATATTCTTTTTTTGTTTCTGTTGCTTTTTGCTGCCTTTTCGAAATGCAAAAAAAAAAGCAAATTTGACCTCATTTTTTATGATTTTCTTTCCATGATGGATCCATCATTCGACAAGGGATGAAAGCCCGGCCGGCATTCAGTGGCTCAGTCGGCAGTCTGGTGTTTTGTTTTCGAGACAATGAGGTGTTTGCACATGCAACATGCTATGTAATGGCAAAGGCAAGAAAAAACAAAGTGAAATATATATTTTTTTTCTAAAATAAAAAAATATACTGGAAAAATGTGGAATTTTAAGTGTTCTGCTGACTGCACTGCCTGGCCCTTTTGCCTGCTTCCTGAGCTAATTACTTAAGCACGTGACATATATGTTTGTTCTTTTCCTTTTTTTTTGCAGAAGTTTATTGTGTATCGAAGAAACCCCAGGCTCAGTCAGTCACATACCCATAAATGGGTAAAATATGTTAATGGCTTAGCAAAGGGGTTCGAGTTTCGAGAGCACCCTGCCAAGTCATTAACACGCCAACGTGAGTGCTTATTATGGCGCTCTTGGCATAGGCAAAATGCCGGAAAACTTCAGAATTTTTTTTTTGGTTTTGGGCCGAGTAAAAAATTGGGTGTGCCTTTTTTGGTGATGGATGTTTGTTTTGTTATTACTAGAGTGGATTGGGTATAAAATTGGAAAAATGAGAAATTTTGCGTTATCGAATTTTTGAGCTTATTTTTTAATTATTTATTTTATTTATTCCAGTAAAAATTTAAATTATTCAGTATAAGTGCTGAACCTTCAGAACTTCGACAAGTCTAAAGGACTTGCATTTTTCGAGTTCAACAAGGTCAAGTTCAAGGTTCTAAAGTAACAGCAACAACCGAGTACTTGTCTAACTAACGAAATAGTAGCTTGTTGCGTTTTAGTGAGATTTTGCCAGAAGCAGACTGGACTTAAACAAGAAAAAAGATATTCCTTCTCGATCTATATAGAGCCAAGGAATGATCCTAACCCAACGATTGCAAATGCAAATTTTGCCCATGAACATTCCACTAAGGAACAGGGGAAAACTTCTCACATATCAATGAGTGTAGTCCGATTCAAGTTTAAGCTCAATGATAAGGAGCCTCCTTTTTATAGCCGATTCCGATTCATCAAGATTAGACAATAGGGACAAAGAGCATGGAAGCTTCCAACCATTTAAGTCGGCTAGATCTCAAGGCAGACTAACTGACATCCCATCTAACCGTTATATGCCTAGCAGAGCGCAAGAGTGCTGTTTATACCCCAGCCCTGGAAGACAAGCCTTACGTCCTGTCTACTCAAAACCATGGAGCATATACTGGATACCATAATGAGTAGGATTTCCAGCGAATTGCTTAGATAAAAGCAGCATGTCTATATCAAAGGAAGGTTGGTGGAGATGGCCCTGCTCGAGATTGTGTATAAAATAGAAAAATCCTTCGGTATGCTTTGAAATCGAAAATCTTTTAACAATGCGAGACCATTAACGATTGGACCGGATCCTTAGTTCCTGGATCAACCACATGCTATGGTGTATAAATTGTGGGTCCCATGACAGAAGTATAAGGGATAAAGTGGCTCAGGGTACGCCACAGGAGGGCACTTTATCGCTACTCCAATGGCTAACCACCATAAATAATCTAATACGGATTCTGACTGAGAAAGATTTTCAACCCGTATGTTACGCAGACGATGTAGTAATACTTCTACAGTCCGAATCAGCAATGCTGAGGGGCCGGAAGGGTCTTGGAAATGACATATGACTGAGCCAGATCTAGAGGTATGAACGTAAAAGCGGAAAATAATGGCATCTGGCTGTTTACGATAAATACGAAGATGGGCCAATTTAAGGCCCCAAGTTCTTTCAACAGAATTTTTGCGTTGTCCGAAAAGTGTAACAATTTGGGAGTGATCTTGGATAGGAAGTTAATCTGGAAGTGTCACAGCCAGGAGCACACTGAGAAGGCTCCCAGATGTTGAATCTGAGGAAAGTCTAGTGGCTCCACAGGTGCGTTGTTGGATGAATACTTACTAACGCCTCAAAAGTTTAAGGGACAACGACGATGGAGAAAATTAACTCCAGAGACAATGTTAGCGCAATAGCAACCTAGGATCACCCCTACTAGGCCACAGCTATCAGCTTTAAGACTTAAGCCAGTGTGGAAAAGGGTAAGTGGATAGAATTTGGGATCAGATCATACCATCGCAAGAATTGGAATTCATGCAAATTATATCGGAAAGTCGAGTACGAGAAATTGCTGGCAGACTTGATTGATGGAACTCTGGTATTGCCATCCCGGCAGTTCATGCTACACGTATGAATCACAGCTAGAGGACAGAGTAGTCCTGGCTGTCCATAATGAGGACCCATGGATTGAGATCGGGCGATATATATATATATATATATATATATATATATATATATATATATATATATATATATATATATATATATATATATATATATATATATATATATATATATATATATATATATACATATATATATATATATATATTTAATATTCGAAAAATGGTAAAAAAATTGAGGTGAGTTTGAAATTGCTGTAACATCCTTAGTTTTGCGAATTTTAAAATTCTGAGGACACCGTTGGTTGGACGAAGCAATACTCTTTCCTATTTTCTTGAAAACTTTACAGTATTGCTTATAAATCGCATAATTAATATTGAAACCATTAAGGAAAGACAAAAGTCGGGAGGTGCCGACTTTAAAATACCATACACCTACCCTATCAATACAAAGTCGGAGCTACATCTAATTCTGAACCAATCTTGACGGACCTCGGCGGATGTTTTCAGATAGGATATTTAAATACCTGTATCAAAATTCGAGCAAAGCAAATATGTTTAAAATGTAATAACTACAGTTGACAAATGACAACAATTTACCCAAAATCTGAAGAACATATATATGGGAGCTTTTCACCAAACTTAATACATAGATGTTGTGGAAGTCGTCGAGGAAAGCGTTGTACAAAATTTTGGGAAGACTGTTCAATAAATGCGCTTGCAGGTGTCTAGGTGTGATATTCGGATGATTTATATATATGAGAGCTACATCTTAATCTGAACCGATATCTATGAAATTCACCAGTAATTTCGATAGTCATTATAAAATCCTTCCTACCACATTTCAAGAGAATCGATGGACAAATGGCCATTTTTTTTGCATTATTACTGCAAAACGGATGAACATATATATGGGAGCTATGTCCAAATCTGAACCGATATCTATGAAATTCACCAGTTCGATAGTCATTAGAAAATCCTTCCTACCAAATTTCAAGAGAATTGGTGGACAAATCACAATTTTATTACATTATTACTGGAAATCGGACGAACATATATATGGGAGCTATATCCAAATCTGAACCGACTTTTTTCAATTTCAATAGGCTTCGTCTCTAGGCCGAAAAACATGCCCGTACCAAATTTGAAGACGATGGGATGAAAATTGCGACGGATAGACAGACAGACGGACATAGTTAAATCGCATCTTTTGGGTGTTACAAATAAATGCACTAAGTTATAATACCCTGTACCACAGTAGTGGTGTAGGGCATAAAAAATTAAACGGCGGCCCTGTAAAAATTCCACCCCAAAGAGGGAGGATATATCGCACTGCGACATATCGTTTTGACTGGACAATAAAATGAGGTCCCTAATTATTGAGCTTAAATTTGAATCGAACAGCATTGAGTGATATGTGAGAAGTTTACCACCTGTGCCTGTATGGCATGTTTATAGGATAATTTGCATATTTGTCCACCAGCCCACAACACCATACAGCATTAAAGATTTGACAACTGCAGCATACTTTCAGTTCACAATCTGCGGTTTAAACATTCAACGATTGCCTTCAGCTCTCTTTCAGGGCTTTTTTTCGCCCTTTCTAAAGTTGTGGAGTTAAATTTCCTATCTTACTAAATACCCAGGCTTTTTGCGCTTTCAGTAAATGCAACCTTGTTTCCAACCAAAGAACGATTTAAAAAAAAAGCAAAGCTTCTCACAAAAAATGGTAGAACACCCTTTTGAAATTTTATTTTTGCTCAAAAATTTGACGATATTTGATTTTAACAGAAATTTGTGCTATGGTTTTAATTTCATAAAAATATCCACAATATTAGTTTGTTCCAGGATTTTTTTTTTTAATTATTATTCTTATAATTTTTTTTTTCAAAATTAATATTTCAAAATATTTTATTGAAACTTGAACTTGAAGAATATTTTTTTCATTAAAATTGCACATTCAATTTGTTAATTGTCTAAATGATGAAAAAAGAATCTAACTTTTCAGTAACAGCCATATTTTTATATCTTTAATTTCTGTAAGCAGCTTTAATTTTTTGTTTGTTTGCAAATTCCCTTTTTTGTAGCTAGAAAAAAATCATCCCCACAATTAAAACATCCCCTTTCACAGAAAATTTCTTTCTCTAGCGGAATAAAAAACTTTTCTCTTGAATTTAGCTATTTACGCTTCAAATGCATGCGCTCAAAATAGAACTAAATGCTCCAAAATACAATCAATACAGGCAGACAGACGATATGATAGACTTGCAGGTTCCTTTCATGTACTCGCTCTCTTTGTATATTTTCCCAATTCGGATGTTTGGGGGAAATCGCCGCGTGAGAGACAAACTGGAACTGAGAAGGCAGCAGCCGGCAAAGGGAGTGCTGCAAGATGGCATTTAATGTAATACACACATAAAATCATAGACTTCCTGTATTTGCCAACTATTACATGATGTACTTGACGAAGAAGAACTGCGACCATCACCAGCATCATGGCATCCTCTTTTACTCCTTTTCACTATGATTTCATTAAGAGAATCTCTCATCTACTGATTGCCAGCTAGACAAAAAGCATCAGCGATTTTGGGGAGGACATGGAAAATTTTCTGTATCTATTCACAAACAGTTTCCCTATTATTCCGCTGCTGCTGCTGCTGCTGTGAAATGAGTAGAGTGGCATGGAAAACAAGTGCCAAAGAGTCAAGCATTAGACCAAAGAATGCTGGCAAAACAACCCCACTACAGACAACCACTATTTGGTTGTTGTTGTTGTGACAACAGCCAGCAGTTATAACAAGCAGCAGCCCACAGGACTCTGAAGGGATAACACATTTGCAGAGTATCCATAGACATACACATATACAAATAGTTAGGGAATTGCATTGATGCTGAGTCAATTCGAAACAATAGAAAATGTTTTCAATAAATTCTTGATTATTTTTCCATATAATTGGTGTTTAGCTGACATATTTTTGATTACACAACATTCTGTGAAATCTTGTTGAATTTCGAGGAAATCATGTATTGATGAAATACTAAAAAATAGACTTACAGTTATTTATTAATATAGTTAATATATAATCAAGTGTATAAAGGCATGTTTTGTGGATCTATATATGGTTATGGGCGGGTTAGAACCATACTTTGCTTGAATGATGGAAGCCATATTAGAAGTTTTTGTGATAAATATCAGCTATATCGTTAAAGGTTAATGGAATCTATGGGTTCAAGAAGTCTACCCGAAAAATGATTAGTATGAGAGCGAGAGAAAGTAGTTCATCTTCCCTTTCAAAGTTATTCAGTAAGTTCTTTTTATAATAACTTTAATTAAAAATGTGGTAGTTATTTTGAGACTTATATTTTCTTAAGTGTTTCCCCCAATAAAGTCTCTTAACTATTTATGAATTCCTTCATATATCCATACATAACATTGATTTTTCCTAATAAACAAACAAAAATAGAATGTAATTCATGTACGTGTTACCCGAAATGTAATCATCATATGTTTGATTCAATCGTTACGTGTTTTTTCTTTAATGATATCCTGCTGACATTTGTCCTCAAACTGAATATTCCCTACATTGTTGTTGCCTTTGTCTTCGCCGTCAAACGATTGATTATATTGAGATTGTTAACGCATGATAAGCATAACAAATTATGATAATTCTCCAAATGTTACAATATTGGAAGAACAGAACGGTAGTATGTTGAAGGAAATAAATAAAATAGGCAATAAGTGTTGCCTATAGTAAAGGTGCTATTGGCAGCAAGGACAAACAAATCACTGAAGGCCATCGATGAAAATAGTATGGTAAAATTAGATCTACGTTTGACATTTCTCGAATTAATGCCTATATGTACATACAAATTAATGATAATGTTTGATTATAATGAAGATTGTTATTCATTGTTATTGGGAATTACTTCCGGTTTCCATAGAGTCTATTGAAAAGCGACGAAGGTTATGGATGTTATCAATTGCCTATTGCCTACGTTCATGCAAAAATTACGTATGCATAAGTTTCCTTGGTAGATTTAAAACAAGTGACAGCATGCTAAGCTTGGCCGGGCTGAATTTTATATACCCTCCACCATAGATCGTCTTTGTCGAGTTTTTTGCGCAGTATCTCTTTTTAGGCAAACTAAAAACAATTAATAAGAACTGTTATGCTATTGGAGCTATCTTAAGTTATAGTCCGCTTCGGACCATTAAAGAATTGAATGCAGAACATGATAGAAGTCATTGTGTAACATTTCAGTCCATTCGGATAAGAATTGCGCCTTGTAGGGGCTCAAGAAATAAAAACGGGAGATCGGTTTATTTGGGAGCTGTCAGTTAAATCAGCAAACGAAATCTGCTGGAAAAGGCACAAAAATTTGCTGAAATGCAATTTTTTGTGGTTGCCTGTTACTTGTTTTTATTACTTTGCATTATTTTTGTTGGAAGATGTGATTTTAATTTGAGGAAAATTACTGTAAACAAGCTACCTGTTCCATCCATTGGTATACGTTTCGAAATGTGGCTGAGCTCACTCGCATTTTTTGTTATTGCTCTACTAATGTGTACACTCATAGAAATTTGTTGGTAAAAACAACAAAAATGTTTGCTGAAACAGCAGAAAGTCTGCTAAAAATAGGACAGCAGCAATTTGAAACTTGTTAGTAAAAACAACAAAAATGTTTGCTGAAACAGCAGAAAGTCTGCTAAAAATGGGACAGCAGTAATTTGTTGCTAAAACAGCAGACATTTTCTGCTGTTTTTAAATACAAATTAGTTAAGGAAAGCTAAAAATTGTCGTAAATATTGAAAATTTTTTATATTCCATTTCGTTTTCAACTTTACTATCATATAACTTAAAATTTTGTACAATATGCTAATTTTTTATTGATCTTATTCTTTTAAACAGAAATTTTACGCCTAAAATTTAATTTTTTTTATTATTTTTATATAGCAAATGCCGCCATTGTTGTTTAGAAGTCCAAAAATTTTTAATGAATTTATTCAAAAGTTTAAAGTTTCTAATTTAATATCAGCAGACTGTGTTTGCTGATATCGGCAGAATAATTTTTCTGGATGTACATGACTGGCATGGCCTTTTGTATCTAAATTTAAAGAAAAAAGATTGTGGGAAGTGTGCATTCAGTGGTGATTTTGGACATCCACTGAGGCACTCATTTACATTTGTATTTTATGTTTTCTCCTAATATTCCCTTCATAATTCGGCAGCAGTCATTTTCAGCAAACAACAAACTTTTCAGCAATAAGCCTGCTGAACTGAAGTTGCAGAACTACTGCTGTACAATAGAAGCAAAATTAACTGGTCTCGGAGATTTTCGACTTTATTTATTGAATGTTTGCGGAGACAGGCTTCATACAAATTTTTTTTCACCAAACAATATTTATAGCCTTCTCCACAGCCAATTTACTGACTTTCTTACTTTATTATTTTGAAACCATCTTTGCTCGAAATGCGTTTTCTACTGAACAAATTCGGGTAATTTTTATTATATTTTTGGACAGTTTTATCCGCTAAATTTAAAGTTTTCGTTTTCTGAAAATTGAAAATTTGAAATGCCGATCACAAATGAAGGTTTGAGGGGCTTGCCAAAAGGGCCTTCAAATTTTACGCATAATCTCGTTAACACCTCAAATATAACCATCAACAAACGGCAGATTTTTTAATACTTTGCCAAATCTTTCCCACAGTGTGTTTGTTTATTTTTGCACTTAGATCAAATTTAACCTAATTTTGCCCAGTTTCTCTATAACGAAGTATTTCGTCGGTCCCCAACTGCTACGTTATAGAGAAGTTCGATTGTACATGGGAGCTGTATTTAAATCTAAACCGATTTCATGCCGGGAGTTGTAAGGGAATCATTTCGTGCAAATCGGTTAACAAATAATTCAATTCTACAATACAAGTCTAAATCGAACGAATATAAAGGGTGATTTTTTAGCTATTATCTTTTTGACAACACTGGTTTAAAAAGCTCACGCACGTTTCGTTTCACTGTCAAACATCTAACCATGAATCGTATTACAAACGAACAACGCCTGCATATTGTTGAATTTTATAATCAAACTTCGGGCTCTGTTAACAAAGTTTATCGCGCGCTTCTTCCATTGAGCGACGAAGCTATCTTTTGGCTCAATAGGTACGCAAATAAGCAGAATTGTCGATTTTAGATTGAAGATCAGCCAGAAGCATTGCAAGAGATACCAATGCACCCGGAAAAAGTCACAGTTTGGTGCGGTTTATAGGCTGGTGGCATCATTGGACCGTACTTCTTCAAAGATGATGCGAATCGTAACGTAACTGTGAGCTAACGTTATCACTACTCTATCGTTACACTATTGTGAGATTATATCCTAATTTGCGGTTTATGGGCTTTAGTGCAGTGGCATCATTGAACCGTACTTCTCAAAGATGATGCGAATCGTAACGTAACTGTGAATGGTGAGCCCTATCGTGAGATGATATCCACCTTCGCGGTTCATGTGCTTTGGTGCGGTTTGTGGGCTGGTGGTATCATTTGATAGTACTTCTTCAAATATGATTCGAATTGTAATGTAACTGTGAATGGTGAGCGCTATCGTGAGATGATGTCCACCTTATTTGCCCAATATGCAAGTTTCAACAAAACGGTGCCACATGCCACACAGCACTCGTAACAATTGACTTACTGAGAGCCGAATTCGGTGAACATTTAATTTCATGTTCGGGACCGGTCAATTGGCCGCCAAGTTTGTGCGATTTCACGCCTTAAAACTTTTTTTGTGGGGCTATGTTAAAGCTGATGTCTATACGGACAATTCCGCTATGTTAAAGCTGATGTCTATACAGACAAGACGCATTAGAAGACAACATTAAGCATTTATTCGTGAGATACCGGCCGAAATGTTGGAAAGATTATGCCAAAATTGGACTAAGCGGATGGACCATTTGAGGCGCTGTCACGGTCAACATTTACATGAAATAATCTTCAAATATTAAATTATATGGACAGTACTATCGGTTAAAATAAAGATTTCTTGCTTTTTTTGAATCGTCCAACAAACAACGTTAATCTTGCAATATTAGTCCGAATCGGACTAACATATGTATATATGGGAGTTATATCCTAATAGTCTAGCCCAAAAATGATACCTCTGCTAAATTTGAAGACGATTAAATAAAAATTGCGTCTTGTACATTGTACACAACTTTTTATGGACAGAAAGACGGACATTGCTAAATCGAATCAGAAAATGATTCTGAGTCGATCAGTATACTTGTCAATGGGTATATTTCTCTTCCTTTTGGGCCTTACAAACTAATGCACTAAGTTGTAATACTTTGCACCACAGTAGTGATGTAGATATTATTTTTATATTGGATGATATAAGGGGGAGGATATGGGACGGGGAAGTGTTGGATGACCACAGCTTTTCTGATCATCGTTATATTAGTTTTAGTCTTGGCGTGGCGCCAGAAGAGTTTGTCACTGGTTTCTGGGTCACAAATTACTGGGTCTGAGTCGTAAACCATTTGGGATAAAAAGTTTCGACTCCTTTAAGCCGCCAGGCCCTGATGATGTATAACCGGTTGAATTACAAGCTGTGTTCGACAGACTGGCTCCTTGGCTTAGGGAGATATACTCTGCTTGTCGTATATACGTGTGGACACAAAAGTCATTTTCATTCCAAAACAAGAAAACCCACCACACGAAGGCTAAAGATTTCCATCCTACTTGTCTGTCATCCTTTATGCTGAAGACACTAGAGAAGGTGATAGAAACATAACTTAGGGCAAAGATTCCTGGAGATAGCCTGTGTCGACAACAGCATACATATAGTATAACAAGTCCACTGAAACAGCCTTTCAACACCTAATCGCCTGCATTAGAATCTTCAATTCAGGCGATTAGGTGTTGCAAGGCGCCGCCACGGAATATACAATGGAATGATTTCTTGTCTTTGAAGATGCTCTCAGTAATGTAAAATCGTCAACAGACATTAAGAAGCTGAAGTTTCTAGGCATCAATACTATCGTAAGAAAGTTTATTAATAGCTTACTTACTAAAATATGCATTATGGCAGGCTTGGGATCTGTAGATCTAAAAAAGTTGGATCAGCAGAGGGAAACCTAAAGGAGGTCTACTGTCTCCTCTACTTTGTAATAAAGCCATTAACAGTATGTAATTGTCTCTGGAAAAACGGTGTAAGGCGGTCGTGTATGCTGATGTCGTGGTTATTGTGGTTAGGCAAAAATTTCCCAGCACACTTAGAGAAATACTTCAGGAAGCTCTACGTGCGACAATGAAGTGGGCTACGGAAAGAAGTCTGGGCTTAAATTCATCTAAGACAGAACTAGTTCTCTTCAATACCTGCAAGAGAGTCATTGGCAAAAGTTGGGGTATTAAATCGTGTGTCATGAACTGAGTTTAAACAGCAGCTGTCGGACTTTAATGCCATATAGTGTTGTAGTCTGATTTACGGCTCTTCAAAAGTCCACTAACTGTTCAATACTCAGGATCCAAAGGATATCTTGTTTGTCGCCCTGAGGATGACACCATCCAATGAACTGAATTTAATGCTACACCTAATGCCTCCGTACATTGTGCCGAGACAAATTGCTGCGACCACTGCTAAGAGGCTAAGGAAGCTTGCTCTTTGATCATGTGACGGCTACGAACACTGTGTTATCCTTGATACAATATTCGATGTTCCAGGCAGTGTGGATTTTACCCTGCCTCCTGATAGAACCGATTTGAACTACGATTTCCATGGTGAAAAAGTCAACCGCTTTGCTTTCGCTGGCTAGAACAGACGTCTCTGTCATGATGTTCGACATGAGAGGTTACTGTCTGATCGGAAAACATGCTCACAGACTGAAGGTTGCAAGTAACGACTTTTGCCGAAGCTGCGAGGACGTCAAAGAAGAAAAGACTATAAAACATCTGGGAGGCCACCCTAGCGCAGAGGTTAGCATGTCCGCTTATGACGCTGAATGCCTGGGTTCAAATCCTGGCAAGAACATCAGACAAATGTTACAGCGGTGGCAATATTTGTGGGTACTATGCCATGTAAAACTTCTCTCCAAAGAGGTGTCGCACTGCGGCACGCCGTTCGGACTCGGCTTTAAAAAGAAGGCCCCT
This sequence comes from Stomoxys calcitrans, assembly GCF_963082655.1. Classification (NCBI taxonomy): domain Eukaryota; kingdom Metazoa; phylum Arthropoda; class Insecta; order Diptera; family Muscidae; genus Stomoxys; species Stomoxys calcitrans. The sequence continues at coordinate 28,860,450 of NC_081555.1, read as the reverse complement.
TATCATTGAGCTTAAACTTGAATCGGACTGCACTCATTGATATGTGAGAAGTTTGCCCCTGTTCCTTAGTGGAATATTCATGGGCAAAATTTGCAATTTGCATAAAACATCTGATCAGAGTGTGTCCCGCACTTGAGTTCCACTTTAGGTTCTCTTTTTTTCAGAACTTGTCTGATTTAGCTGATATGAAAATTCGAAAGTTGTTGGGCTTTTTGAAGCATTCTGTTAGGAACTAGAAATCATCTTCCTTCTCCTGTTCCTGTGGTATCCCAATGGACAAAAACTTCTAAGTGAGTCTGATGGCAGACTGCCACTTAAACCTAATCTAGCCCACCGGTCTGCTGATTAAAGTTCTTGGGCCCATAAGATTGAGGATTCCATGTGAACAGCAAATGGAATGTAAGTAACACAATCCTTAAGGCCAATGAAGCGCATGGGTAAGCATATTCGCCTTGACGCTAAACAACTGCTGGTTCAAATCCTGCTAGAACATCACAAACACATTCAAGAGCTCAAGTTGATGAGTTTTTGCCCACGGATGTTGATCTTGGACCGCTGTGTGCCATTTCGAAATGGATTAAAATAGTAAGCCACCTATTTTTTTTAGCTTAGTCTTATATTGTGTAGCATTTATAGATGTATGAAAAGTTTGCCCTGCTTAAAAGTTTATAGGAAGAATATAAAAAGCTAATTTGTTTGGGAAAAATTATTGTGTCCGAATGAAAAATAATTGTCTTTTTTTAAGCCAAATGCATAATTTATGTTAGTCGCAATTTTTTTCTCTTTATTTTTCATGCGATTGCTGAATAAGCCATACTTTAATATTTTTTTTTTTTTTGTATTTAAATTGAAAATTTTTTAATCCGATGGGATTACACTTTACTTACATTTCTGTCTGTTAGCTCCGTATATGTGGTAGTGTAGACATAGACCATAAAGTTTTTCCGGAAAATAATTTATATGTGGTAATAATAATAATCTCAAATTTACAACTCAGTGACACAGAAGAAAAATTAGCGGAAATTTTTATTTAAACCGTGGTAAATTTTCCTTTTCTTTAGTTTTTTTTTGTAACAAAAATTTGACTAGAAAAACGACGTTGAACACAATTTATGCACACACAGACGATGAAACGTTACTAACGATAATAATGACGAAGAATATTTAGAAAAAAATTTGGTTTATTAACAAAGTTCAAAATTTAGGTTTTAATTTGTTGTTTTTGTTTTTGAATTCTAATAATTTGGCCTTTATTCTTAACAATTATCTTGAATAAATTGTTACGAATTTGATTTTTTGTTATTTAGATTAGAAAATAATATTGCAAAATGCCCGTTTGAAATCTTTTTTCCTCCTTTCCTTTTGGGGGGGTGGTGTTATTGGCTGTTATAGTGTTGTTGTTGTTGATAAACCACGGCAACAAAGTCTATAGTGTTTTTATTTTTTCTTGGATATTACAAAGGAGTCCCAAGTTAAACTCGGATTGTCCTGTAGCTGTTTGTTTTCTTTGCTATGCTTTCCTTCTTTTCTTTTCTAGTTCCTTTTTATTTTTGGAAGCCGGTGTTGGTTTGTTTTTGTTTCAAAAAAACAATTTTTTTGTAACGAAACGAAAGTCGAAATTGTGAACCGAGTTTTGAATGGACTACTGGACTTGTAACTGAGAACCTTGGTAAATTGGATGTTGTTGTTTTTTTCTTATGATTTTTCCTGTTGGTGTTTGGCTAGGTTTTCTTTTTGGTTGTTGTTGTTTTTTTTTGTTTGTTTTTGCAATTGTTTTAACACAAAATTATTGCATTAATAGAGTGCAGAGGAGTCCGAAAACAATAAACTAAAGATATTTAAAACTGAATGTTCTCGAAAAATGAACGAACGAAAGCAACAAACGAACACGTACGACTGAGGACGACGATCCTTATGGTTTGTCGATTGATAACAATATGCGCCCTGCTGGTCATTATCCTGGCATGTAAACCCTCAATCTTAAAGCTAACAATTCAAATTGGAAGGCACTGGAATATATTTGAATGAAAAGAGAATAGCAGAGCTCTTGCTAAGAGAGCGTACTCAAAGTCACCCCTAGCTGTTAGAGTATAGCCTAACTTGTCTAGCCTTTGTAAGGGCGGAATAAAGGATACCGGCTTTCACACCCTTTTTGTGAAACAGCAACAGAGCAGTTTCATATAAAACAGAGTTAAGAGAAAAGTTTAAGAGCATACGGCAAAAGGATAACAAAGTAAAAAATACTCTAAATAAAAGCAAGGAAAAAATGATAAAAAATATAAAAACTAACAAAAAGTATAGTTTTCACAATTTTAATAAAATGTTGGGAAAAATTAAAAAAAAATTAATTTTGATTTGTTTATGTTTTTACAACTGTTTCCCGTTTTTTTTCCTAATTTGACATTATTTTTCCTTTGTCTTTTATTTCTCTTCCTGGCAATTTAAATTTTGGGTAATTTTTTCCTCTCTCTCACTCTCTCTCACCTGTGTCGTTTAGTGTCTGTTGTCATGTTAACGCGTGCCTGGTGTTGTTGTCGTCGTCGTAATCATCATCATCGCTTTCCTCCGCTATGGCAACGTCGTTAACATCACCATGTCTGCCGGCAGCCAAAGGACTGAAATATTCCTTCACAACAGCAACAACAACATCTACCGTTTTTTTCAAACCAAGCAAATGCATTGTTTTTGCGTGCTTTAATTTTGTGTGTGTGTGTGTTTTTTTTTAAATTTTGAAAACCCCTTTCCACGCACGCACTCACGCAACACAGCACATTGCACACCCAACACATACGGCCATTCATCTTGCACTGCTGCACACACACACACCCATCTCTGTTCTAGCGTAACTGTGGTTATTTGGCCAGGCTTCTTAACCACCATCCATCCCCCTACTTTCATCTTTTTAGTATAAAAGTCAAACAGGACAATGTTGTTGTTGCTGTTATTTTTGCCTTAGCTGGACTTTTAGAGAAGTGGGACTTTATTTTCCTCTTTCCGTTTCTTGCATATGCTAGAAGGGGATAACGCAATGCAATTTAACAGCAAAAAAATTAAATACAATGATGCAAAGCACAGGAGGATACTATGACGATGATGCTGTGTGCTAGGGCATGTAGGTATGGGTGTGTATGCCTGTGTGCATATGCTATGCAGGAAAAATGCTGAAAATAGCAAAATGCCCACAGTGAGGGAGGGGATTTTGAACGATTAAGCACTCTACAGGCACAGTGGCAGATTTTTAATAGACATTTAAAACTATTTTCACTTTTGGGAGCAAAACTTTAGCCACGAGTAACTTAAGTAAAAAATAAACCATTGTTCTTTTGACTGCAAGTGTCGGGTTTTTGGAAGTTAGTTGTTCTCTACGAGAAAGGAAATCTGTCCAAGAATACCCTGAAAGACCGAGGAGATTCGCAACGATGGGAAACAGGTCGCAGTGGGAAAAATTGAAAAAAAATATAAAAATCAATAAGGAAAGGCAAAAGTCGGGCGGTGCCAACTTTTTAATACACAAAAGGGGGGCTACATCTAATTCTAAACCAATTTTGATGGACCTCGGCGGATGTATCCAGCAATTATGTTCAAAATGGAATAACTACGATTGACAAATGACAACAAATTACCCAAAATCTGACGGACAAATACATGGGAGCTATATATATTGTGGAATATATTGTCGAGCAAAGCGTTGCACAATTTTGGGAAGATTGTTCAATAAATGCGCTTGCAGTGGGTCTAGGAGTGAAAATCGGGCGATATATATATATATGTATGAGAGCTACATCTAAATTTGAACCGATTTCTATGAAATTCACCAGTACTATCGAGAGTTATAAGAAAATCCTTCCTGCCAAATTTCGAGAGAATCGGTCAAATTGCACGAACATATATATGGGAGCTATATCCAAATCAGAACCGATTTCTATGAAATTCGCTAGTTATATCGAGAGTCATAAGAAAATCCTACCTGCCAAATTTCGAAAGAATCGGGTAACAAATGACCATTTTATTGCATTATCACTGCAAATCGGACGAACATATATATGGAAGCTATATCCAAATCTGAACCGATTTTTTCTAATTTCAATACGCTTCGTCTCTAGGTCGAAAAACATGCCTGAACCAAATTTGAAGACGATCGGATGAAAATTGAGACCTGTAGTTTGTACACAAATTAACATGGACAGACAGACGGACAGACAGACAGACGGATATAGCAAAATCGAATCGAAAAGTGATTCTGAGTCGATCGGTATACTTATAAACGGGTCTATCTTTCTTCCTTTTGGGTGTTACAAACAAATGCACTAAGTTATAATACCCTGTACCAGAGTAGAGGTGTAGGTTATAAATATGCCATTTGAGAACGAATAGAATTTCAAAGAGCTGAAATTTGAGATGATTTAAGATGACACCGCCACCCACGAAAGAGCTGCATATGCTGGTGAAGAGTAGTGCATAACAGACAGGGGATGTGGTACTAAGAGGGTGGGATGCGAACTCTCATCACATTGCGTGAAAAATTTCAACCAAATCGGATAATAATGGCGCTTTCCAGAAGTCAATATCCGAGATCGGTTTATATGACAGCTGCGTATATCATATTATGAACCGATTTGAACCATACTTAGTACAATCGTTGGAAGTCATAACAAACACCACGTACATAATTTCAGCCAAATCGTATAAGAATTGCGCCATCTAGAGGCTCAAAAATTCAAGACCCAAGGCCGGTTTGTATGGCAGCTATATTCATATATGGACTGATATGGCCCGTTTACAATCCCAACCAACCTACACTAACAGGAAGTATTTTTGCAAAATTTCAAGCGACTAGCTTTTCTCTTTCGAAAGTAAGCGTGCTTCCGACCGACGGACGAATCTCAGATCAATATTTCGATGCGTTACAAACGAAATGTCTAAACTTGTATACCCCCATCCTTTGATGGAGGGTATAAAAAGATCAGTACAGCTAACTAGAATTTCACATGGTTTCGCCATTTTTGACAACAACACAATCTAAAATTTCATAAAAATTTCGTTAGCGATATATGAAATTCAATCTTATTGAAAATTAGTTATATACCCAACACTCGAGGATGGGGGTATACTCATTTTGGCATTCCGTTTGCAACACATCGAAATATCCATTTCCGACCCTATAAAGTATATATATTCTTGATCAGCGTAAAAATCTAAGACGATCTAGCCATGTCCGTTCGTCTGTCTGTTGAAAACACGCTACGGTCTTTAAAAATAGAGATATTGAGCTAAAACTTTGCACAGATTCTTTTTCGGTTCATAAGCAAGTTAAGTTCGAAGATGGGCTTTATCGGACTATATCTTGATATAGACTCGATTTAGGGTCCTAGGCCCATAAAACCACATTTATTATCCGATTTAGCTGAACTTTGTGACAGTGAGTTGTGTTAGGCCAGTTGATATCCTTCTTCAATTTGGCCCGGATCTGTTCAGATTTGAACATAGCTGCCATATAGACCGATCCCTCGATTTTAGGTTTTGGGCCCATAAAAGGCGCATTTATTGTCCTATGTCGCCGAAATTTGGGACAGTGAGTTAAGTTAGGCTCTTCGACAACTTTCTGCAATTTGGTCCAGATCGGTGCAGATGTGGATACAGTTGCCATATCGACGGATCTCTCGATTTAAGATTTTGGGCCCATAAAAAACGCATTTATTGTCCAATTTCGCCGAAATTTGGGACAGTGAGTTGTGTTACGCTCTTCAACATTCTTCTTCAATTTGCCACAGATCGGTTCCGATTTGGATGTAGCTGCCATAGAGACCGATCTCTCGATTTAAAGTCTTGGCCCCATAAAAGGCACATTTATAATCCGATTTCGCTGAAATTTGACACAGTGACTTATGTTAGGCTTGGGTATCCAAAGTTCGGCCCGGCCGAAATTAACGCCTTTTTATTTGTTTTAACTTTACCATGGGATCACTTTTTTTGTGTGAGGAAGTGGGATGGAAAGAACGGTCTATATGGTGGTCATACCGTAAGATGTATCATACACAAACATACAAATGTAGACGGCCTAGCTAAAGAGACTTTTGAATCTATCAGGCTAACGAAAGCGGCTTGGTAGTCGACAAAAATATGGTAAGTCTCAATTTTTTCTATCTTGGTCTTTTTCAGAATTTTAAGTGGTTTGAATATCTCAATGATGTATTTACGAGGCCTAAAGCCGCATCGATAGGACCCATTACTGCTATAGTTGTAATCATCGTTTGCCATCTTTAAGCTATATTTCGCAAACGACTTAGTTCATATAACTATTCAGCATCGCCTTCGATCTAAAAACATTCAACTGGTAACTCATCGGTTAATATGACTTGCTGTTCTTCAGCCGGGTAACTGATACATGCACCTCATTCTGACTAGGCGGTATAAATTACATAAGTTCATTAGGGTTTATTACTGGGATATTCTCATCGCCGCAACTATCGAATTTCAAAAGCTGGGAAAATGTTCTTCCAATACGCTTAGCACTATACTTGTATCTGTTACCAGATTGATCTTTGTCTCCGTGGGGGGATGAACCTGTACCAAAACGAGCGGATTTTTTAACATCTTGGAAACCCATCGGTTCCCACTGCTTAAGCTGTTTTTAAATTTTAAAAAAATTCAATGCTTTAAGATTAATATTGAAATAAGATTTTCAAACTTTTGTGACAATCAAGAATCAGACTTTCTTCCATTTGCCAACAAAAAAGTACTAATTGATTATTACTTACGCATTTTCTTGCTGTCCTCTGATGGCAGTCGCTTTCTAAGTGACATTAAAAATGTCTTATGGCAAATTGTTCCAAGGATACAAATTTAATTTCTCTTGTGATAAAGACTGGTAATGCAATTAAGCAGCAATTTTTCCTCCAATTCCATTTGCTTTTGAACTTTTCCAAAAGCTGATTTGTGCGCAGCGGTTTTTGCCAATATTTTCTTTTGCTTTGAAGTCTTAACTAGCAGTGAAACGTAATTATGGGTTCTATTGTCCTTTATTTGATGCCGCCATGTCCCGAAAGGAGCAGAGCAAGCAAAATATGAGCTCATATATTGATTGCTACATACAGCAGAGAATGGAAACTATGTGGGTAGGAGTTGTTTTTTGCCTTTTGTAACGAATCTGCTGTTTACCACAGAAGATAGCACCCTCTTAAGCATTTCCCTTCCCTTTCAAATCAACGACTCAGACTTTAGGATTTTCCATTTTTTATGTTCACAACAATTTCAAATACTCCAAATACGCTCTTTTAAACGGTGCTTAACTAATGCTAGCCGATTTTTCATTTTGCGTTTTTTTTTGCAACCATTTGAAATGTACTCCAGCATCAGAAAATCACATTTGACACGCCCGAATAGAAACTACCGAACTAACTAACACACAGACTCCAAAGAGATAAAAGGATAATATTTTACAGCAAGGATATGCTGTGCAAACAAGGGCAGAATATTTGTGCGAGTGTCAGTGTTCATCAAAGGTATACAATGAAATATGACACCATATCGACTACACCATGGCACCATTACACCTTCAACGAAGATGATAACAAAAACTACCTCCATTTGATGCTACATCCATCCCATTGAAGACTTCAATCGAAATTGAACCAAATTTATATCCAAATCTTGTTGAATACGAGATTTATAATCAGTGATTGTTAAAGAAATGAGCTTCAAGACTAATTGGAAGAGGTTTACTTTGAAAAATGCAAATTATTTGCAAGCTATGTTAGATGGGGTAATTATTCTGGAAACAGTTTCCACCCCTGAAAAACCATTAGGTAAGTATGGTGCTGCACCACCATTAATTCCAACGTAGAAGTCATTAATATCCCAATTTATGGCTGAGCTTCATTGAAGACTATTGCAAAAATTCAATTCACGTTAATTTTTCGATCCTGGTTACTTGGGTTCAATGAACTATAGACAAAGCAAAAGATGATACCAAACAAAAATTAACACCTAAAATTAGGGTGTTTCTCTTGGGGTGATTTCTTTGGTAAAGATATTTGTTATAGGCAACATGTGATCTCTAATTGTTTTCCTAGACTGTGTCGTTACTTTTGATGAAATGCTGAATTTTTGAAAGGAGCCACATATTAAGTCCCATTTCCCTCCAGGAGGCATAGTTAAGGAGATACAGCCATTTTAAGTTTTACAAGTGAAATTTAGATTTATAACAGATTTTTTATGAAATTCTAAATTTATTGATGCAGTCACGAATTAAGGGTCCTTTTCCCCTAGGACGCATATTTTAAGAGATAGCACCATTTTAAGTTTTCTAAGTCCAATTTCGGTTTTTAATAGATTTTCCATGAAAATCTGAATTTTTTGATGGAGTCAAGAGTTTAGGAGATACAGCCATATTAAGTTTTCCAAGAGAAATTTAAATTTTGAATGGATTTACCATGGAATGGATTACGCATAGTTTAGCAGACATAGCGAAGTGAAATTTCGATTTTTAATGGATTTTCGATGATATTCTGAATTTTTTGATGGAGCCCCAAAGTAAGCCCCATTTCCTTCTAGGACGCATAGTTTAGGAAATACAGCTATTTTAAGCTTTGCAAGTGAGATTTCGATTTTTAATGGACTTTTTGATGAAATTCTGAATTGTTTGATGGAGTCACGAATTATGGTCCATTGCCCTCTAGAACACATAGTTTAGGAGACACAGCGAAGTGAAATTTCGAAATTTTCCATGAAAATCTGAATTTTTTGATTGAGTCAAGATTTAAAGTCCATTTCCCTCTAAGGAGCATAGTTTTGAAGACACAGCCATTTTAAGTTTTCCAAGTGAAATTTAAAATTTTAATGGATTTTCGATGATATTCTGAATTTTTTGATAGAGTCACAAATTGAGGCCTTTTTCCCTCTAGAACGCATAGTTTAGGAGACACAGTCATTTTAAGTGTACTATTTTTGTTTTTTTTTTATATGAATTTTTTTTTGGAGTCACGAATTAAGGCTCTTTTCCCCCAAGACGCATAATTTAAAAGATACCGCCATTTTATATTTTCAAGTCCAAATTGTGATTTTGTTGATGAAGTTAAAATTTAAGGTCAATTTCCCTCTAGACGAATTTCTGAATTTTTAATGGAGTTACGAATTAAGGCCCACTTCTCTCTAGGACGCATAGTTTAGAAGATACAGCTATTTTAAGCTTTGCAAGTGAAATTAAAATTTTTACCGGATTGTCGTTGACATTCAGAATTTTTGAAAGGAATCATGAATTATGGCCCATTTACCTTTAGGAGGTATTCTGAATTTTTTGACACTTTGCTGGGTGCGGGGGCTCAATGGTATAGAGGGAAATGAAAAAGCCAATGTACTTGCTAGTTCTAGACTAAATCTTCCCCTTGTGTCCCTTATGGATGTTTATCCTACCATTTCGCAAATTTTGTATGGTCTCATAGAGCGCTATGCAAGCGAAGGCTGTGAGCAAAGTGCGGTCATTGGGATCATAACTGGACACAATAAGCTAAGTAAACACATGTCTCGTATAGGCATTAAAAATGATGATATCTGCCGCTGGTTTCACGATCTAGGCGCGATAGAGGACAGTTTTCATTTCTTATGTCAATGCCCAGCGCTATGCCAAAGTAGAAAGAGGGTACTTGTTTATTTTTTCTTTCAGGCACTAGATGAGTGGTGTTAGATCCGCCAAATACAAGGTCTTCATTGACGCGTGAAAGTCGTACGAGAAAGTGTATTGAAACTTGTGTTCTAGGCAGGTGTTACTGCTGACAGAAGAGGAATAGCTCATGAGGAATCACAATGGGTCACATCATGGCCTACGCGGATGCTAAGACGTTAATCTTGGCGTCATCACTTTCCAACCTAACCTAACCCCGCCATATCTTAGTCATAATTGAGGTCGTGGTCCATAACTTGAGATATAGCTCCTGCCACTAAATTTCCCATGAACATTTCACTTAGGAACATGGAATATTTCCCCCATATCAATGAGTGCAGTCCGATTAAAGTTTAAGCTCAATAATAGGGGGCCTCCGAGTCCGAACGGCGTCCCGCATAGCGACACTACTTGGTAGAGAAGTTTTAACATGGCAGGATACCTCACAAATGTAGCCAGCATTAGAAGAGGATAACCACCGCTGAGCATTTTTCTGATGTTCACGCCGGGATTTGAAGCCAGGCGTTCGGAGCGAGGCACGCTTACCTATGCACCACGGTGGCCTCCTTCAATGTTTGCCTGTTTTGGGAGAAATTTGGTATATAAAGTATATAAGTGCCCTACAACTACGTTCATTTGTTAAATTTGTTAGCAGAATCCATGGTGGAAAGTTCCCAAGATTCGGCCTGGATGAACATATCACGTTTTTACTTGTTTATATATATATGCGAGGTGGTAGGAATCGCAAGTTCGGCCCGGTCAATATGGCCTTTTTACACCTCTGTATGTATATTCTTGATCGTCTAAACATTTTAAGTCGAGTTAGCCATATCTGCCCATCTGTCTCTCTGTCGGCATGATCAACTCAAGTTTTAAACCAATTGCATGAAGCCTGCTATTCATAGCCGTATACCAACGGCCTACTGTGTTTCAGAATAGAAATTCATCGGCCGAAACTTCAAACACGGAACAAGGAACACTTCTGTTCCGTATACACAGTCCTAGACTATAGCTTACTTCTGTACTATTTTACATAATACAAATATTGGGAGTTGTCATTAAGGACAAACAAGTTTTGTACATGCTCCTCCTTCCTAAAGTGGCAGATATGGTGGTTGTTATTTAAAGCTTGTTTTGCTGAATTTCAAATCTCATTCCCTGCTAAATAATTATCATGTAACACATACTTCGTTATCAATAACCATCACATAGAGAGCATGATTTACTTGAATTATTACATGAAACTCTCGTAAAGATTCCTATCATTGCATGTTCTAGTATAGCAAAGGTGCTTCAGGACATAAATACATATGACAACATATGTCAAAATGTTTAAGAGTATGTGAGGCAATGTCATTCTTTGCAGCTGTAGTTAAAAAATATCTAATAACACATCCTCATCTGAAAACTTTGTCAAACCAACTTCTATATCTTAAAACATAAAAACGCTGTAAAAAATCTCTAAACAAGGCCTACGTACTGAATCTTGGGTCGTTTTTGAAAATTATTGCCTTAAGGTTTAAAAACACACATATTTCATGTAACTGAAATTCATTTGATGTGACACAATGCCAAGGGGGCAACGAGGGAATGGGGCACATTATAACCACTGCTCAGAATATTTCTAGCATATAAACGCTGAAGCAAGTAAATGAGTTGTGTTCTTGTTCAGATTTATTACAGCAAGTTCTTAATAATGTCCTTACACTTATACACACTCACCCATTGATATATACAGTCAACCACCCACATATGCCCTCTTATGGTGTGGTAAGGTATGCATGGTATGCTGTTGTCTAAACGTTTTTGCATCAAAGCTAGGACATATGCATGTGTGAGTAAATATTTGATGTTATTGTTGTTTTTAAATTAAAAGCTAAAACAACAATCAATCTCAAATGGGGAGTCATAACAAAGAATGACAGTAACAAAGCCGTAATAAAGGCTGTAAAGTTCTCTATAAAGTTTTGAATCAAGTTGATATTAAACAAAGACTTAAAAAAATTTCCATAAAGGAACAACATATCTGTAATACCTTCAGATTATAAAATAAAGAAAATAATTCTTAGAGAAAAATAACTAAAGAATTCAAGATTTCTGAGAAGTATAATAAGGATAATCATTTCTAATTATTAAGAAAATGTTTTTTTTTTTGGCTAAAATAGTTTTTTTTTTAGATATTTCAAGATTAAAGAATTAACAAGTAAAAGAGTGGTATAATCGGACGGGCCGAATTTTGAAAACTCACCACCACGGATTCCGCTAAAATTTTATACAAAATAAATTTAGTTCATGGTTTTTTGGACCGTACTTGGAACAGTTGTTGGAAGTCTTAACAGAACGCTATGTGCAAAATTTTAATTAAATTGGATGAAAATTGCGGCTATCAGGTTATAGACCGATTTGGACCGTATTTGGCACAGTTGTTGGAAGTCATAACAGTACACCGCAAGCAAAATTTCAGCCAAATCGGACAAAAACTGTGGCTTGCAAGGCCTCAAGAAATCAAATCGGGAGATCAGTTTATAGCGTGGCTATATATACCAATTTGAACCGTACTTGGCACATTTGTTGAAAGTCATAACGAAACACTACAAGCTAAATTTCAGCCAAATCGGACAAAAATAAGGGCTTTTAAGGTTTCAAGAAGTCAAATCGGGAGATCGGTTTATATGGGAGCTATATTAGGTGGTAGACCGATCTGAACCGTACTTGGCGCAGTTGTTGGAAATAATAACGGAACACCACATGCGAAATTTCAGCCAAACTGGACAAAAATTGGGGCTCGTAAGGGCTCAAGAAGTCAAAACGGGGGATCGGTTTATATGTACTTGGCAGAGTTGTTGGAAGTCATAACGGAAAACTACGCGCAAAGTCAGTCAAATTGGACAAAAAATGAGGCTTGTAAGGTCTCAAGAAGTCAAATCGGGAGATCGGTTTATATGGGAGCTACACCAGGTTATAGACCGATTTTGACCGCACTAACCACAGTTATTTAAAGTCATAACAGAGGACTTTGTCCAAAATTTCAACCCAATCGGACAAGAAGTCAAATATGCAGAACGGTTTATATGGGAGCTATATCCAAATCTGAACCGATATGGCCCCCCATCCTATGGTGGTGGGTATAAAAAACAAAACCAAAAAACCTCAGGTATAAAAGAAAATAAAATAAAAAATTAATAGAAAAATCTTAATATTGAATTTTCTTATGTCTAAACTTTGGATAAAGAGCAGTCATTTTGTTTCACATTCCAATTGCAAATCTTGCTGAATTGCTTCTCTAGTCACTGATTTTTATACCCACTACTGTGGTACAGGGTATTATAACTTATTGCATTTGTTTGCAACACTCAGATTAAGAGAGATAGACCCATTGATAAGTATACCGATCGACTCAGAATAACTTTCTGCTTCTATTTAGCTATGTCCGTCCGTCTGTCTGTCTGTCCGTCTGCCTGACTGTCCGTCTGTCCATGTTAGTTTGTGTACAAAGTACAAGTCGCAATTCTCATCCGATCGTCTTAAAATTTGGTGCAGGCAAGTTTTTCGGCCTGGAGACGAAGCCTATTGAAATTGAAAAAAAAAAAACGGTTCCGATTTGGATATAGCTCCCAAATATAAGTTTGTCCGATTTGCAGTAATTGTGCAATAAAATGGTCATTTGCCAACCGATTCTCTCGATTTTCGTATAACTCTCGATATTACTGATGAATTTTATAGAAATCGGTTCAGATTTAGATATAGCTCTCATATATGTATATCGCCCCATTTTCACTCCTAGAGCCACTGCAAGCTCATTTATTGGCCAATCTTCCCAATACTTTGTTAGACGCTTTCCTCGATGACTTTTACAATATCTAAAAAGTTTGCTGGAAATCGGTTCAGATTTAGATATATCTCCCATATATATATTCGTCCGATTTTGAAAAATATTGCAATAAAGTGCTCATTTGTTAACCGTTTCTCTCAAAATTTTACAGGAAAGATTTTCTTACGACTTTCGACATTACCGGTGAATTTCATAGAAATCGGTTCAGATCTAGATATAGCTGCCATATATGTATTTCACCAGATTTTGACTTTCATGATCACTGCAAGCGCATTATTGGGCAATAATGCCAAAATTGTGCACAACCCTGTCCTCGATGCCTACCACAATATCTAAGAAGTTGGGTCAAAATCGGTTCAGGTTTAGATGTATATTCGTCAGATTTTGGATAATTTGCAATAATATTGTCATTTGCTCGAAATTTGATACTGATTGTTTAATAACCCATCTGAAAACATCCGCCGAGGTCCACCAAAATTGGTTCAGAATTAGATATAGTTCCCACTTTGTATTTATAGGGTAGGTGTAGGGTATTATAAAGTCGGCACCGCTCGACTTTTGCATTTGTAGTGTAGGCGTAGAGTATTATAAAGTCGGCACCGCTCGACTTTTGCCTTTCCTTACTGGTTTAGTATAGTGATTTGTTATATAATTATACCATATCACGCCTTTGAAACAAACTTGACAAAAACTTTAACATTACCATTTCTTGTATAGGGTGTCATCAAATCAAGAAACCTCGGCCCGTTACAAAAATCAAGACATATGGTAGACTGTTTATTTTATTTCTATTTTTTCTGATTTCCTTTACAAAAAAAAACAGATTTCCCTTACAATTTATCCACACTTTGTACTTTGCTGTTTGTTTGCTTGCCTGTATATCAACAGTGAGTTTTGCATAATTAGCTCTCAAGAAAGATTTTATAATTCAGTCAACCGACAAAATTCCCTCAAGGGTTGTTGTTTGCTGGCAGGCTGCAGAAAAATTTGAAAAGATGTTCAAACATTTTAAGGGCGGTAGCAGAATTTTTAATTAGAAACACCAGCACTTGGTAAATTATGCATAATTTAAAAATTAAGAAAACCAAAAACTCCAGAAAAGAAAGTAAATGAAATATGAAATACAATTACCGATAATCTTAAGTGTTTACATACTCCTAACTCTTTGTGGGCCTGCATATTTGCCTATATAATTGTGAAATTAAAAATAATTTGATTAGTTGTCAACATTTATTAATGGAATGTATGTTGAATGTGGTAGCATTCTAAAAATGATAGAGTGCCCAGACTTGTGAGTGAGGTATGGATATTCTGTGTTAGCAAAAAATGGTATGATTCCTTTATAGACTAAATAATAAAATAAAAAATTTTTTTAAAATTTTTCTGAATACAAAATTTCAATGGGATTACCTCTGAAGAAAATATTTTTGTAAAATTTTCAGTAGAAAAAAATTGTTCATGAAATTTTCCATAAAAATTTATAAGGGCAAAATTTCATGTATTTTTCTTGTAAGACGGTAGAAGTTCAATAAAGTAATAAATCACACGGAAGTTGTCAATCTCTAATCGGAGCCTTTCCCAGGCGGTGTATAGGTAAATAAACGGGTCATTCTAACTCACCTTATCTCTAAAGTTGGTGGATAGGTAAATAAGCGGGTCACTCTACCTCATCAAAGTCTTGCTTTGATAAGTGACACAAGTGAGGTACGTAACCTCCTTAGGGAATCTTGTATTTCCCATGGACCAAAATTGACAAAAAAACCACTATGAAATGTTAGCAAGAGAAAGATCACCTTACCTGTGCAGGGAGTAATAACACCATTACTGAAGGCGTTATGACCTCAGTGCCAGATAAGTTCACGATTCACCAAGTGGTAGAGATCTAGCAATCATGGGCCCATTACCTGCAAGGTTCGGTGGAATAGCCAGTGTATCTGATTTATATGATTCAAAAGGAAAAAAACCGACTAACAAGTGAAGAAGATTCAGAAATCCCAGAGAGGAACGCGGTTCATTCCCAGCGATTGAATACACCCAAGTGACAAAACAAATGAGGAAAACAAAACAAATGAGGTAGGATGAGGAGCTTACAGTTACTTGTATTATCTGTAACATGATTAAGGAAAGGTTTCACAATCCAAACGACTTAAGTTTTTTGTGTGAAAAAGTGTTTTTTTTTTTTTTCATTCAAATGTCTAAAATGTGTAGAAGTAATCTAAATATAACGGAGAAAGTGGCACAAGGCACGCCACAGGGGGGCATTTTATCGCCACTCCTATGGGTGACTACCATAAATAACTTATTAGAGATGCTGATTGAAGAAGGATTTGAACCCTTCTGCTACGCAGACGATGTTTTACTATATCTAAAAGGTAAGGATCCTAATGGATGGATCAAAGCTAGAGGTCGGAGTGGACCTGGGGGTCTATATTGAGAACTCAGGGACTGAGATCTGTTTTAGACAGCCTAACCATAATACGGTCCTGCAGGCGGATATCTGGGCGATCACGGAATGCGTGAGGTAAAATTGCCATAAGGGCAATAATAACCCGGACGGTAAGGTTTCGAACAGTCTTGCAATGTAAAAATGAGATTAACGCCTTCGCTGAGGATGGCAAAATCCGCATCGTTTGGGCGCCGGGCCATAACGGAGTAAGGGGGAATGAAAGGGCAGATGATTTGGAGGTGATGGCCAGAGGACTGCCGTCAATAAACTTGGTTAACCCGAAGCCTTTCGGGTCGACGCAGTTCCAGTTAAGAGAGTGGGCGACGAATGCGCACGCAAAATTGTGGAACAGCGAAACGGTCGGTAGAACGGCGAAAATCCTATGGGGGAATCCACATCGTGAGAAGACGAGGCTATTACTGAAAGGAAGTAAGAAGGAAGTCAATATGGCTATCGGTACCATGACGGGACACATAGAACTACGAGCTCACTTATGGAAAATCAGTGCGGCAAGTGATGGCATGTGTAGGGCTTTGGAGCATTTCCTTTGTCATTGCCAGGCTTTCGCGTTTAACAGTTACCGGCTCTTAGGTGGGTACACTATACCAGACATGAACCAACTTAGGGGAGTGGCACGGAAAACAATTAAGGAATTTGTAAGTAGCACGGAATTACTAACTTAGATTTTCTTTTTCGAGGTTACTTGTTTTATATTAACCAAGAGAAGACAGAAATCTGCATGTTCACGAGGAAGTCACAGGTGAGCCACTTTTACGCACCACATTTCCTCAATAAAACGATTTCGATATCTGCCAAGGTTAAATACTTAGGAGTGATCTTGAACAGGAAACTGAATTGGTGTGTCACATGCAGAAGCTTACCGAAAAGGCTCACAGATATTGGACACTATGTTGACGGTCCGTAGGCTCGAAATGGGGCCTGAATTCGGGGCTAATCCACTGACAGTACAGGAGCGTTATAAAAGCAATATTTATTTACGCCTCAGTAGTGTGGTGGATTGCGATGCAGATAAAGTGCAACGTAAGGATAATACAACAGGTGCAAAGAAAATGTTGTCTTGGCAAAGGCTGAACAATGAGGACCACTCCCACTAGGCCACTGGAGCCTATTCTGGATATTCGACCCATAGACATAGAGATTAAGTGTGAGTCGCCATTGAGACTAAAGGCGATGGGTGAATGGATTGAGGATGGCACCAAATCAAACCGTCGCGGCGTAATCTAGCCAACAATAGGATGGAATAGAAGATGTTCCCGATCGAATGCATGAGACGAAACTTGAGGTCGAGTGCGAGGCACTGCTGACAGCGGCACTGTCTTAGAATGACGAGACCCTAGTATTGCCATCTAAATGATTATGTTATAAGGATGAGTCAAAACTAGATAACAGTGTTGGCCTGGGGGTCTATATTGAGAACCCAGGGATTGAGATCTGTTTTAGACTGCCTGACCATAACACGGCCCTGTAGGCGGAGATCCGTGATCGCCCGGCTTCCACGAATAACATCCACCCGCACTTACGTGTGGACGCAATACCAGTCATGAACCAACTAAGGGGCGTGGTATGGAAAACAATTGGGGATTTTTTAAGTAGCACGGAACTCCCGATGTACATTTTTTTGCGAGAAGACGAAATTCTTATTCGACTTGGCTAAAATTTTGCATAATGACTTCCACTATGGACTCCAACACACAAACTAAGTATGGTCCAGATCGGTTCATAACCAATTGGTTCTACTAGTATGGCAATTCTTATCCATGTTTGCCTTAAAGGGATACCGAGCAAATAACTTGACAAATGCGATCCACGTTGGAGGGTATTAAACTTAAACACTCTTACTTGTTCATTTTGCAAACCTTGTCTCGGTCGAGATTTACGATGCTCTCATGTTGTCGCAGTCATGAATTTATGACAATATGTCTTTTAATCAAAATAGAAAAAAAAATATTTTGTAATTCCAAAACCATACATCCTACGTGATGTTCATTAAAAAACCCCCTATCCCAAAATTGGATTGTGTTAACATCAATGGTGAGAGAACTTAAACTCATTCATGTCGGCGATAAGAAGGCGTAGGCTACGCTTTTGAGTTTATTTGCTCTTTCAATTCATTTGTGGTTCCTGGAATAGCGATATGTCAATTATTTGACATGACAATAGGCATTCATTTGACAACAGAAATAAATTGGATAATACCAATGTGCAAGAAAGAAAAAAAGGAAAAGCAAAAACAACTACGATTTTATGACACATTTCTTAACAACATGACACTCTGATAATAGACACTTGGTGTTGGAGAACATTAAACAACGACAACAACAACAACAAGGGGAATATCCTTAGGAATCCCAATAACAGCTTGCCTTGGTTAAGGAATTTGTGTTGCCTCCAACTCAGCTCTTCTATGAATTTGCCACAAAGGTGAAGCTAGGCTAATGTCATATATAAACCTCAAAACCCAACAAACAAATAAAACAAGCAAGGAAACCAACCTTTGTCTATGGGAACCAAGAGCCCATTAACAGCTGTTATGATGGCATAAAAAGAAGTTTTAAAATGTCAAAGTAGTCCTTGTGGAGTTTCTAATAAAAAAAACAACAAATACTTAGAAACAAGCAAACAAACGCACACAGCAAGACTCATACTCAAATTTCAAATAACCCCAAAGATTAGCCACAACACCCTATATTGTGGGTTAATGAACTCACCAAGTACAATGTATTCCTATCTTCCTACATGGCTATTAATGTTGTTGTTTTTTCTTGCTTTTGTTTTGGGCCTAGTCAATGGTCATTGTTTGTGTTATCAATGTTTGTAATTAGAGCGCGTGTCCTGTGCTAACATAGAATAGAACTCAAATCAGCAACAAACAGGACAAATTTTTTCCTTTAATCTACGTGTCCTGCTTAACATAGTCGCGCTGTCCCTCTCTCTGCCTAGATTAAATTGTTATACATTTCACAGGTAGAACACAGAGAAAAATAGGTTCTGTAATTGTTTGAGTCGGGGAAGTCTTTGAAGGCTCACATATCAATGAGTGCAGTCTGATTCAAGTTTATTCTCAATTATAAGAGCCCTCCTTTTTATAGCGAACGGCGTACCGCAGTGTGACATCTCTTCGGAGGGAAGTTTAACTTGGAATGGTACCTCACAAATGTTGCCAGCATTAGGAGGGGAAAACCACCGTTGAAAATTTTTTTCTTATGGTCTCGCCAGGATTCGAACCCAGGCGTTCTTTTAGGGACCTTCGGTATATACAGTTGAATAGGAGCACGAGATCAGAAATCTTTATTGATTTCTTAGAAATTAGAAAATCTTAAAGACTTCTGGACGGGTTTAGCGCCTTTATGTTTTGGGCTCTTTAAGATCGATGCTGGTTGAAGTATGTGAAAACATCTTCAAATCATTCAAAAGCCTATAAGGATTGTTACTGGGTCCCGGGCCATGACGTACCGGGGAATGAGGAGACTGGAAGGGTAGTTAGGAATATATCGCAAATAACGGATCCGGATCTATGCTTAACAGCTATCCTTGCCAGCTCATCGACAGCTTCGTTCCTCGCCAATCCCTGATGGACCGGGGCCTAGGAAAGCTTGATAGCTTTCCTCATGGGCTCCGAGATAAATCACCTTTCGGGTGGGCTACCCACTCAATCTAAATCCTCTCGATCTCGCTCGATCAAAAACCAGAGCCTTCAGCACCGCCTGATTGCCGAAGTCCATATGATTCCCTGATGCCGATGAACTCCAAAAACATTCCCGCCCCACTAGCCCCATTCCAATTTACATTCTTCCGTGTACACAAAAGGCGGGGTCGCCGCAGCACAGAATTGTCTTTTGGAAAAATTATGTTCAACCCGGCAATAAGTAAGGACACCGCTGGCAAATAATACTTCGCACAGAAGTAGGCCCAAAGCTTCTGACTTTTTCCGTCTAAGGGCGACTAGTGCAAAGGCCTAATGTCGAGCATAGCATTCAGCTTTTCGCCATCTCGGTACTCGTCCTTCAACAAGTACAAGAGCGAGGTGAAATCGTTCAAAAGGGGCCTCATTAGTCTGTTATTGCGAGTCAATAGAGGGAGTGAATGAGTCCTCCACTTTCCGCAGATTGCACCCTAAGGATCCAAAAACTGTTGGACGCATTGTAAGAGATAAGAAAACCTGGACGGAATCTGGCTTTGAGACGCTCGAGCTATTGGCTGTTATGCACATCCCTGGGTGCTGGGACGTAGCTGGTGGGTAATTTAATCCGCGTGGAGCCATGCTATATGCGGCGCGACTGAATACATACCAGGGGAGTCCTTCCTGGTTGATGGATTGAAAGTCGTTTTCCCGAAAAGGGATCTCTGGGGGTTGGGGGCACTCTACCCTTCGCGAGACCCTCCGTGTACACGGATGGGTCTAAATTGGATTGAGGCATTGGATTCATTGCATTCCTTGAAATCAGGGTTTCTTAAAGACTCTGTCAGGCGGAGGTCTTCGCGATCTTGAAGGCACTAGAGACGATGTTGCTGCGGGAGCGGTGGCCCGATCAAGCCGTCACGATATACGTGAACAGTTAGGCGGCGCTGAAGGCTCTGGCGTCGGGCCGCGTGAGATCAAAACTGATTAGAAGGTGCAAAGAGCTTCTTTGAATCATATCAAAGGTTTTGCTGAAATGGATCGCTGATTGCTGTCTTATATACCCTGCACCATGGATCGTATTTGTCGAGTTCTTTGCGCGGTATATCTTTTTAGGCAATTAAAGAATAACGAATAAGAACTGTTATGCTATTGGAACTATGTCAAGTTATAGTCCGATTCGGAGCATAAATTAAATGAATGCTGAACATTGTAGAAGTCATTGGGTAATATTTCAGACCATTCGGATAAGAATTGCGCCTTGTAGAGACTCAAGAAGCATAATCGGGAGATCGGTTTATATGGGAGCTGTATCAGGCTATAGATCGAATAAGACCATAATGGACATGTATATTGGAGATCATGGGAGAAGACGTTGTACAAAATTTCAGCAAAATCGGATACGAATTGCACCCTCTAGAAGCTTAAAAAAATCAAGATCCCAGATAGTTTTATATGACAGCTATATCAGTTTATGTACCGATTTGAACCATACAAAGCACATTTGTTGGAAATCATAACACAACACTTCATGCTCAAGATCGGTTTACATGGCAGCTAGATCAGGTTATGGACCGATTTGAATCAGCCAAATTGGATAAGAATTGCGCCCTCTACATGCTCCAGAAGTCAAGACCCAAGATCGGTTTATATGGCAGCTATATCAAAACATGGACCGATTTAGCCCATTTACAATCCCAACCGACCTACACTAATAAGATATATTTGTGCAAAATTTCAAGTGGATAGCTTTACGCCTTCGAGAGTTAGCGTGCTTTCGACGGACGGACGAACATGGCCAGATCGACTTAAAATGTCATAACGAACAAGAATATATATACTATATGGGGTCTTAGATGCATATTTCGAGGTGCTACAAACGGAATAACGAAATTAGTATACCCCCCATCCAATGGTGGATGGTATAAAAAGCATTTAAATTTGTTTTTCTGTCCTTATTGCTGTCTGGTATCGTCTTGTAGAGTATGCTTATCTATTTTTTCTCCATTTACGTCTCTTCTAGGGTGAACACAATGGACCTAAGGTCTCCGAGTAAAGCGGCTAGTAGTGGAGGTTACTCCTCCTTGTTCCAGATATCAACACAGTCCCGGTACTTCCTCGATAATCATGTTGAAGGCACATTTGGTCAGATCCCGATGTTCTACTACCAGACCACCAAAGATGAATATCAGCCGTACCTCCCTCACAAAAGTTCATCCGAGCACGCTACCAATTCGGCTTCCGTGTCGCCTTAGTGAGAAGATAATGGGTCGCCTTAGTGAGGAGATTGGTTAAATTTTTTTTGTCATTTACCCGCTGTGGAAATATGTTATGGTAAACAATTTTTTAGAGTGTTGCCATATTCTGCCTACTTCTCTACTCATTGTATTTTTTTCGGGTCAAGCACTATTATTTACCTACATATTTCTCCATACCCTAGTCCCTTGGAACTCTTGAACAAATTCTTATTGTATGGCTTTTATCGCCGGTTGTTTGTTTTTTATGTTTTTGTTTTGTTTTGTAATGCGTCTTTTAACTTGAAATATGTATGCGTGCTTCATTATATAAATCTATAAACAAAATAATTAAGGATAATGTTTGCCAAATTATAGGATAGCGTTCAGTATGTCATATGTGTGCGTTTTCGCCAAAAAAAAAAAAAAACGAACAGAAGAAATTATTTCCATTATTTTCAGGAATGCAGTCAGGCAGAAAATTAGATCAGTGTTGCCAACGATAATTAAAAACACTTATTGTAATCTTTGAAAAGATGAAAACCCATGGAACTATCAAGCATGGCATTGTCAAATTGACCACATTTCTTCATAAAAGTGAGTCAACACCCAGATGTTATCAGATCAACCACAAATGTTCATAAACCAACAACAGTTTTTTTGTAAACGAAACTTTAGCAACTGTCCACAGCCGTTCACATTCAGACAACATATAGTGCAAAGTTTTTTAAAAAAGATAAAAATTTTATGTGTGGCTTAGAATCGAACCTGTGTTCTATCCATCCCATGATTGTGTGTTTACAAATGCCTTACCACACTACACTACTGCCGTCTTTCACATAGAGGTAGTGTTAATAATGGTCGGGGCATGAAATCATCCCCGCATGTTGACAGTATTGTAGCCAACGCCTATCCTTGATAATGACATCATTGGTACATGATTTTACAATGTCTATTTTCTATCAATAAAGGTATAATTTATGCTATCTCCCAAGTTATTGAGCTAGTTAGAGAATGATATCTATCAATGATTTTTCCATTGCAAAAATACTTCGATCGGAAAAGCTCGCCTCGAGAGAGAAATAAAATAAGAATTATAAAATAATGATCTTCGCCTTAAAAGGCAAAAAAACTTGAAAAATAAAATTTAGCGGAGACCGGCCGAAATTCGAACCTGGACACTTAGAGCAATGGCGAGAGCCGTTGCTTTTGTCTAACATTCGAAGCCATTGGCACAACCTCCGAAAGATGCACAGAACATGTGTATGCCATGGGATTAGTTACACACACAAACACATGCATTGGGAAAAGAACAGCTAGCAAAGAGGGTGTCGAGCTTGGTAGTGTGGTGCTTATATCATAGAGGCGTTTTCGCTATAATTTCGATATAAATACAACATACTAACGGACGGCCCTTGAAGCCTTCACACCTAAAAGTATCCGATGAGATTTCCACCAAGAATCGAAACGCGTCATACTGTGGTTGATATTGTGGTACCTTCTGGCTTAACTTCATCATTACAAAAATACTTCGATCATAAACAGCTCGAAAGAGAAAGGTGCTAAGTTCGACTGGGCCGAATCATAGGAACCCACCACTATGGATTCTGCTAATAGTTTACACAAAGGATTTGGACCGTACGTGACACGATTGTTGGACGTCGTAACAGAACAGGCCCATCGGATAAAAATTGAGGCTTCCAGGGGCTTGAGATGTCATGTCAGGAGATCGGTTTATATAGTTGCTATATCAGGTTATACACCGATTTGGACCATACTTGTCACGATTGTTGGAAGTCGTAACTGAACACTACGTACAACATTTCGGCTCCATCAGACAAATATTGAGGCTTCCAGGGGCTTGAGATGTCATGTCAGGAGATCGGTTTATATAGTTGCTATATCAGGTTATACACCGATTTTGACCAAACTTGCCAATATTGTTGATCATAACAGAACTCTACGTGCAAAATGTTAGCTTAATCGGATATTAACTGTGGCTTTTTTGGGAGATTGGTTTATATGGGAGCTATAGCAGGTAGACCGATTCAGACCATACTTGGCACTTTTGTTGGAAGTCGTAACAGAACCGTACGTGCAGCTCAAGAAGTCAATTCGAAGGACCACTTAATACAAGAGCTTTATCCAAATCTGGGTCGATATGACCCGCAACGACCTATATCAATAAGAAGTATCTGTGCAAAATTTCATGCAGTTAGCTCTACGCGTTCGAACGATATCGTGATTTCCGCAGACAGACGGACACGAGGATGGACAGATGGACGGACGGACATGGCTAAATCGACTGAAAATTTCAAGACGATCAAGAGTATATATACTTTATGGGGTAGCAGATCAATATTTCGAATGGCCGAATGGCTAGATTAGTATACGCCCCATCCTATGATGGTGGGAATAGTAAAATGAAATTACTGAGATCAATGAACGATTCGAGAGGACACTGTCGGGATGGGTGATACAGACTGGGTTGAGTGCAAACCCAAGATTCGGTGATAAAGGTTACTGGATCTGAAATAAATATTTGGGAGCAAGTGTCCGAAAACCGACTCAACCCAAAAAACCGCTCAATGGAACACGTAGGCCAATTGGGAGAGTATGGGGCCAAACATGTGGGTAACGTGGAGAATCTGTGGTTTATATAACAAATACGCCAAACAAATCATCTATTAATGTAGATCTTAGAAGAATCCCTAGACCAAAATGTATTGATCAATTCTGCTCAAGCTTCAAGATGTTTAACGCACAATCTCATGGCTCGGTGCACTATAAGTTTAATATATAAACATAAAAAAAAAATAATTGTACCTTAGCATATCTCTGTAAAAGTGTTCTCGTCAATACCTGAAAAAGAAGAAAAAATAATTAGTCGTTTGTTTTTTTTTATCCATTTAAATAATTTTCTATAAAATAAATATAAAACATCGATATTTAACTTTTTCTGATGTTAATTCATCAGATTACACTGTGGAACAATTTTAGGGTCATGGTCTGTTGGTGGGAAATTCCAAGCGAGATGATGTTAGTAGGGCACAAGAGAAACACCCTAAAAGGGATCGGAATTCTCCTGCTAAGAGTTCCCACATTTGAGGTACATCCAAGTTATATGAGTAATGAGTGGCCTGTTTTAAGCGATTTACAGCAACCCCGAATGGGGCATATATCCAGTGTTGTAGGTTATAGAACTTTCGACTCTTAAAACTTTATTTTACCTTAAAATAACCCACACCTATAATGCGTATTGCATAATGAATGCTATGAGAAGAGGTAGAAACACCCTTATGTTAAATTTGCCGTTCGACACAGAATCAGCTAGCACCGTCCAACTTTTACCTTTTCTTAGTATAATTTTTGTTCCCTTCACTATAGGATGGGGGATATACTGACTTCGTCATTCCGATTGTAACACATCGAAATATTGAGCTGAGACATTTAAAATTAATTGAGCAATGTCCGTCCGTTTGTCGAAAGCATTCTAACATTATAATGAAAACTTCTCTCTTAGTGTAGGTTGGTTGGGATTGTAAATGGGTCATATCGGTCCATGTTTTGACATACGTAGCTGCCATATGAACCGATCCAGGATCTTGACTTCTTGAGCCTCTAGAGGGCGCAATTCATATCCGATTTTCTGAAATTTTGCAAGAGGTGCTTTGTTATAACTACCAACAATTATGCTAAGAATGGTTAAAATCGGTTAATTACCTGATTTGAACCATACCGATCTCGGATGTTGAATTCTTGAGCCGCTAGAGGGATCAATTATTATCTGATTTGACTGAAACTTTGCGTGAAGTGTTTTATTTTGACTACCAACAATCGTGCCAAGCGTGGTTTAAATCGGCTTTTAACCTGAAATAGCTCCCATTTATAAACCGTTCTCCGACCTTGACTTCTTGGGCCGCTAGAAAGCGCAATTATTATACGATTTGGCTGAAATTTTGCGTGAAGTGTTTTGTTTTGACTTTCAAAAGTTGTGCGAAGTATGGTCCAAATCGGTTCATAACCTGATATAGCTCCCATATAAACCAATCTCGGATCTTAAATTCTTGAGCCGCTAGAGGGCGCGATTATTATCCGATTTGGTTGGAATTATGCGTGAAGTGTTTTGTTCTAACTTCCAACAACCGTGACAGGAATGGTTCAAATCGGTTTATAACCTGATAAAGCTCCTATATAAACCGACTTCTTGAGCCACTAGAGGGCGCAATTATAATCCAATTTGTCTAAAATTTTACATGAGGTGTTTAGTAATGCATTTCAAAAACTATGTCAAGTTTGGATGAAATCGGTTCATAACCTGATATACATCCGATATAAACCGATTTCGGATCTCGACTTCTTGAGCTTCAAGAGGCAGCAATTCTTATCCGATTAGTCTGCAATTTTATAAGAAGTAGTTTGTTATAACTTTCAACTACTGCGCCAAGTATGGTTCCAATTGGTTCATAACCTGATTTAGCTCCTATATAAACCGATCTCAGATTTTGATTGCTTGTGCCGCTAGAGGGCGCAATTATTATCCGATATTTCTGAAATTTTGCATGAGGTGTTTTGTTATGACTTCGAACAACTGTGCTATATCGGTTAATAACATGATATAGCACCCATATAAACCGATCTCGGATCTTGATCCGCTAGAGGGCGCAATTGTTATCTGATTTGGCTGAAATTTTGCATGAGGTGTTTTGTTTTGACTTCTAACAACTGCCCCAAGTATGGTTCAAATCGACTTATATAACTATGATATATCTCCCATATAAACCAATCTCGGATCTTGACTTTTTGAGCCTCTAGAGAGCGCAGTTATTATCTGATTTGGCTGAAGTTTTGCATGAGGTGTTTTGTTTTTACTTCCAACACTTGTGCTAAGTATGGTTCAAATTGGTTCATAATCTGATATAGCTGCCACATACACCGCTCTCGTGTATTGGTTTCTTGAGCCGCTAAAATACGCAATTATTTTACAATTTACCTGAAATTTAGCATGAAGTGTTTTGTAATGACTTCAAATAACTATCCTAAGTATGGTTCAAATCGGTTCATAATCTAATATAGCTCCGATATAAACCGATCTCGGATCTTGACTTTTTGAGCCGATAGAGGGCGCAATTATTATCTGATTTCGCTGAAATTTTGCATGAGATGTTTTGTTATGACTTCCAGTGTTTTGTTATGACTGACTTGCATGAGGTGTTTTGTTACGACTACGAAAGTATGGTTTTTATCGGTTAATAACCTGATATATCTCCCATATAAACCGATCCCGGATCTTGACTTTTTACCGCTAGGGTGCGCAATTATTATCTGATTTGGCTGAAATTTTGCATGAAGTGTTTTGTTATGATTTCCAACAAATGTGCCAAGTATGTTTGAAATCGGTTCATAATCTGTTATAGCTGCCAAGTAAACCGATTTAGGGCCTTGACTTCTTGAGCCGCTAGATGGCGCAATTATTATCCAATTGAGTTGAAATTTTGCATGAAGTGTTTGTTATGACTTCCACTACTATGTCAAGTATGGTTGAAATCGGTTCATAACCTGATATTTCGATCTCGTATATTGACTTTTTAAGCCGCAAGAGGGCGCAATTATAATCTGATTTGGCTGTAGTTTTGCATGAGGTGTTTTGTTATGACTTCGAACCACTTTGCCTAGTATGGTTCCAATCGGTTCATAACCTGATATAGCTCCTATATAAACCGATCTCGGATCTTGACTTCTTGATCCGCTAGAGGGCACAATTACCGTCCGATTTGGCTATAATTTTGCGTGAAGTGGTTTGTTTTGACTTTCAACAACTGTGCCAATTTATGTTCCAAATCGGTTCATAACCTGATATAGCTCCTATATTAACCGATCTCCTGATTACACTTTTCCTAACCCCCAGAGGGCGCAATTCATATCCGATTTAGATGAGATTTTGAACAACTATTTCTTCCATGACCCTAAACATACTTGCTACATATGGTCTGAATCGGTCTATAACCTGATATTCTTCCTTCTTCTTTAATCGGAAAAGCTTCCATATAAACAGCTCTTCCGATTTAACTTCTTGAGCCACTAAGGGCACAATACTTTTCCGATTTGGCTGGAACTTCACACAATAACTTCTACTTTGGTCTCCAACAGCCAAATCAAGTGTGGCCCCAATATGTTCCAAGCTTGGTATAGCTCTGATAGCATAGCAATTCTTATCCATTATCTTTTGTTTGCCTATTAAAAGATATCGGGCAAAAAACTTGGCAAATGCTATGCAAGATGGAGGGCATATAAGATTCCGCCATGACGAACTTAGCACACTTTTACTTGTTTGCTACTCCATCCACTGTTCATTATCAATACCTTAATTAGTGTTACTTAAATACAATTGGTCTTTACAAAAGCTAACATTCGACAATTGAATATTAGATTTTACCCTGTATGAGAGCAAGACGAAACCTTTATCAGTAATTTTGGTACAAAACAGTTGTATAGCCATTTAATTAAGCCTAATTTGTATGCACATGAAAGCCCAGACATATCAATGCCGACAAAATAATCATAAGGGGATACAAAGTCAAATATTCAATGAATTCCAAGAGGATCTTCATCTCTAAAATGTTGTAGTTAACACCTACGTATGTATGGTACGAGTAGCTGCTTTTTGTAAGACCAAGACCATAACGGAAACTTTACCTTGCTCGTTAAGACTTTTGGCAGAGCTTCGCCCTGTTAACGTTTGGTTTTTGCTTTCCCCGCTTAGGTACCACCACAACTATTTATGCCACAATCAACTTTTCTACAAAAAGCATTTCATTTGTGCATGGCCACAAGCGGGATGTAAACTTGTGTCATAGATTACGATGGCAATAGTATCGTAATACCCATAAACACGTGTAGATTATTCAGCACTTTTTCTCTAGGTTTCTAACGATTTTCCTTTTTGCCTCTCTCTCTCTCTCTCTCCTCCCTTGACTACCGAAATTCCATTTTCATTTTCCGCTTTTGCTAAATGTCATAATATCATTGAACGTGTCGTGCATAATTAAGCGTTTCATTGTCGTAATGTTTTGTGGCTCACATCAGAGGGCCAAAAAGGACGCACAAGACAAGCGGTAACCCAAGGGAAGTCATGATAAGAAAATTTAATGTAACACAAAGTTAAAGTTGGATTTAAGAGGATTACAGGATACCACAACCCACACACACACACACTATAACATTCAGTGGACACTCTTGGCCCCTCTTACACACCCATGTTCAGTCCGTGAGTGAGTGGGCAAGACGACAAGGAC
Organism: Stomoxys calcitrans; assembly: GCF_963082655.1. Lineage (NCBI taxonomy): Eukaryota > Metazoa > Arthropoda > Insecta > Diptera > Muscidae > Stomoxys > Stomoxys calcitrans. Next base: position 28,831,345 of record NC_081555.1, on the reverse strand, counting down.
AATTTTAAACCAAAAACGTAAATGGTATTGTTTGGGGTTACATTTTTGTCAAAAAATTGTTTTATTTTTTATTATTAATTTAGCCTTTTTAACACCAGGTGTGCATTAGGTTTTGTGGGGATCATTACCAAAATTGAACATTCTTAAGGTGGAATGCCTAATGAGGTGTGTGTGTGTGCATGTATGACCAAAGGACACTACTGGCCATTGGTTTATTAACGACAAAGTTGATGAGACCAAAACAATGGTCCAAAAACAATAACCAAATATATAATCCTTGAATAGACAATACCACTGGCTGAAGATGAAGCGCAGAGGAAGGCCAACAAAACACTGACTATTAAAGCCATTGTTACAAAAGCTTAGCAATTACGCAAACTTTGTTAAGTTTATGTATAAAGGATACCAAAATGGATTTTCTATATAATATGTTCGATTAGGAAAGCCATTGTTTTCTTTAAGAGTTATAATTAATTTCCTAAACAAACATTAATAAGAACCAATAAAAGAGGAAGTAGAAAAAAAAGTAAAAGGCACATATTGCTAAACATAAATAATGAAAAGAGGGAGGGAATATGGACAAGACCAATATGAAGAGAGATGCAAAGCATCAAATTATTTTAGACAATACTGACTACAACTTTATCTGGTGAATACAAGTAGATAAGTTCAATTAAGCAATTGAACATATTGCATTACGAAATATTGAATAAGAGAAAGCAATAGAGCTGATGTTATAAAAAGTTTGAGGAGTAGGTATTTAGACGGGCTTTTAAATTTTTCAAGGAATTTCCATAGTAGTGTTATGAAAGATAATAGTGTTAGAACTATATAAACCCCTATATCACCTTATTCTTGTTTGATCAATTAAATATTCGCAATGACTATCAGAACTGGTTTTGACCTTCCTGATAAATATTTTACGGAAATTTGGCAAATATTACAAATATTCGAGTGATGGGAAAGGCTATCAGGCAGTTGTGAGTTCCGGGCTGACAAGCTAGCCATTAGGATATCTCGGATGAGCGTTGACAATGATACTGAATCAATGAATATACTCTTGTTAGAACTACTTGATATGATAGAAGCTTTTTAAAAAGTGGGGACTGCTCGAACAAAGTGGGGACTGATATAATGGGTTACAGGGTGGCAAAGGTTAGTAATTTTCTAGTATTTCTATTAACCGGTACCAGATCGATAACAGAATTTAGGTCATATGGTCAATAATATGACCTAAATCCTGTTATCGGTATGACACCGAGAACATCCAATGTATGAGCTCTGTCATCAAACTCCATATCAGTTTTCAGTCCAAAAATTGTATATTTTTTTACCCACCACCGAACAATGAGGGTATTAATTTTGTCATTCCATCAACAACGCAACACATCGAAATATCCCTTTCCGACCCTATAAAGTATATTCCCGTATGTTCTTGATCGTCGTAAAAATCTAAGACGATCTAGACATGCCCGTCAGTCCGTTACGCTACAGGCTTTAAAAATGGAGATATATGTAAAGGTTGATTTTTTAGTGTTTAGTGTTTTGTTTCATTGCCAAACATCTTCAGTTTGGTCGTAAAGAAATAGAATTGAGTTGACAAAGCATCTAGAAAAAGTCACAGTTTGGTGCGGTTTATGGGCTGGTGGCATCATTGGACCGTACTTCTTCTTCGATGATGCGAATCGTAAGGCAACAGTGAATGGTGAGATCTATAGTAAATGTTATCCAACTTTTTTTTGCCCAAAATGCAAAAGCTTAACTTGCAAAGATAATCGAGAGATGGGTTTATATGGGAGCTATATCAGGTTATAGAATGGTTTTGACTGTACTTGGCACAGTTGTAGGAAATCGTAATAGAACACCGCATGCAAAGTTTCAGCCAAATCGTTCAAAACATGCGGCTTATAAGGACGAAAGAAGTCAAATCGGCAGATCGGTTTACATGGGAGCTATACCAGGTTATAGACCAATTTGGATAACAGGTTAGGTTAGGTTTAAGAGGCAGTCTACCCTCAGACTCACTTAGACGTTTTCATCCATTGTGATACCACTGCAACAAAAGAAGGAAGATGCCTTCTAGTTGCTACCGTTGAACCACCCAGATCGCTTAAAAAAGCCCAATAACTTGCAAATGTTCACATCCGCTAAATCAGACAGGTTCTCAAAGAAATGAGAACCTAAAGTGGAACTCCTTTTGAATGCTAGTGTGGGACACACACATAGAAGCTTTTCTATAGCCTCTTCTTCTTCGATGTCCTCACAGCTTCTGCAAAAGTTGTTTCTGGCAACCCTCAGTCTGTCAGCATGTTTTTCGATTAGACAATGACAGCAAAGCGGTAGACCCCCTCCAAGTCTCGATTAGGCCACATAGTTTTGGCTAGATTAGCTCACATCCCCCTCTTTGTGACCATCTTACTCGTTGTCCTTCGGGCCTGATCCTGAAAACCTAGCTTGCATATCACTAGAGGCATACCCACAGATTCTAGTTTTCCTGGAATGTGTAAGGTAGTTCCTAGTCTCGCAAGCTCATCCGCTTTACAATTTCCTGGGATTTCTCTGTGGCCCGGCATCCAGAACATGTGAATTTTGAACTGTTCAGCCATCTCGTTGAGAGATCTGCGAAAGTCGAGGGCGGATTTGGACTTTACTTTGTACTATTTTTGAAAGTCTTAGAAGAACACTACATACAAAATAATGAGTCAAATCGGACAAAAATTGCGGCATATAAGGGCTCAAGAATTCAAATCTGGAGATCGGGTTTTATGGGAGCTATATCAGGTTATAGACCGATTTTGATCGTACTTGGCACAGTTATTGGAAGTCATAATAGAACATCACGTGCAAAAGGTCAACAAAATCGGACAAAAATTGGGGCTTATAAGAGCTCAAGAAGTCAAATCGGGAGATCGGTTTATATGGGAGCCATATCAGGTTATAGACCGATTCGGACAATAAATGGCACAGTTGTTTGAAGTGATAACGGCCAAATCGGACAAAAATTGCGGGCTACATCAATATTAAGTGAATTCCCAAAATGTCAAGCGACAGACGGATGGATGGACATGGCTAGATTGAATCAGAATTTCGTGACGATCAAGAATGTATATACTTTATTGGGTCTTAGATCAATATTTCGAGGTTTTACAAACGGAATGACTAGATTAGTATACTCCCATCCTATGGTGGTGGATATAAAAATAGCCTAGGCGATGAGATCCACCCTTTTTCACACTTTTTTAGTATGGTTACAAAGTAAATAGGTTCCGAATCGGTGATATGGCTCAAATAGCATGGACATTTTTATCCATTATCCTTTGTTGGTCAATAAAGAGATGCTGGGAAAAGAACCTGACAAATGCAATCCATGGTGGAGGGTATATAAGAATGGGTCCGGCCGAACTTAGCACTTGTTTGTTTTTACATATTCATAATCTACTCGCCTAGGTTGAAGTACTTCACCTCCATTCTTTAGTGATGGGCATGAAACATAGCATTTTTAAGTGCCGGGGTAGACTACGGAGTCCGAGTCGAAGTAGAGCACTTTGCCTGCAGTCGGAGTAGAGTCAAAATTGCTCGACTCCACAGCCCTGCTTCATACCGATGGTGGCAATGGCTATATGAACAAGGATCTGTTGATCAGGTAATTTCCTTTCAGTTATATTCCACAAATCTAAGTCTTCTCTTCCAACACAATATGTCAAAAGAGTCTTGGACGAAAACAGAACACCATTTTTTTAGTGTTACCCAAACTTTTCATGGAGACTTGGTCAAGGCCCACCACAAGCAAAGTTCCTTCATTCATCTCCTCCCTGTGGAAGACCTTCCAACCTGATATACTCCTACTAATATTTCTAAATCGGAGGCCACCGTAGCGCAGAGGTTAGCATGTCCGCCTATGACGCCGAACGCCTGGATTCAAATCCTGGCGAGACCATCAAAAAAATTTCAGCGGTGGTTTGCCCCTCCTAATACTGGCAATATTTGTGAGGTACTATGCCATGTAAAACTTCTCTCCAAAGAGGTGTCGCACTGCGGCACGCCGTTCGGACTCGGCTATAAAATGGAGGCCCCTTATCATTGAGCTTCAACTTGAATCGGACTGCATACATTGATATGCGAGAAGTTTGCCCCTGTTCCTTAGTTGAATGTTCATGGGCAAAATTTGCAATTTGCAATACTTCTAAATTTCCCTTGAATATTGCATTAAGGAACAGGGGATACTTCTCTCACATCAATGAGATTAGACCGATTAAAGTTTTAAGCTCAATGATAAGGGGCCTCCTTTTTATGCCGAGTCCGAACGGCGTGCCGCATAGCGACACCACTTGGTAGAGAAAATTTAACATGGCAGGATATCTCACAAATGCAGCCAGCATTAGTAAGGGGACATGCTTACCTCTGTACCACGGTGCTCTCCTTCAATCTGATATAGCTTCTTGATGAACCAATCTCCTGATTTGCGCCCTTAAGTCCTTGGAAGCCCCAATTGTTATGCCATTTGGCTTAAATTTCGCATGCAGTTTTCTGTGATGACTTCCAATATCCGTGGTAAGTATGGTCTAAATTGGTCTATAACCTAGTGAAGCTCACCAATAAACCGATCTCTAATTGAGTCTTCTACAGCCTGAAAAAACTTAAATTTTTGGCTGATTTTGACAAAATTTTATATATAAAGTACACAAATGTCAATTTTAAGTAGAATCATTTCATGGTTATGGGTACCCCAGAATTGGCCCAGCCTAACTTAGCACGTTTCTACTTATTTAATATATATTGTACACATGTATGAAAGTATAATAAAACAACCATTTCAACTTATACTCGTATTCTAGGGTATTTAATTTAAAAAAAAATCCTATAAAAACTTTCTTCTCAGTTGAGTGTTAATTTAGCCAAAAAAAAAAAAAAATACTTATCAGGAAGTAACGAAATGCGTTTGCGGTCATTAATTTAGAGAAAGTCACTTTGTGGTTTAGATATTTTGTTTTTAACAAAAAGAAGAAGCAACAAACAAAAAGAAAAAAAGCACCCCTTCAATATGTTACTCGTTTGAGGTTCATTAACGAGGCTCTTTTATAAGCCACTTAATCACTTTAATGATGGCCCATAAACAGCAGCATAGATCATAAATTAATGGCTGAATAAAGATGGCACGGAGGGCCTAATAAGCTCAAGTTTATCTGAGACACAGACACAGGCATAGAATTGAAAACAAAAGTGAAAGAAAAATGAAGATGCTTTCAAGATGTGAGGAATAATGGTGGATAAGCACATACTGCTGCGTACCAACCAACAATGTAAATACGTACCATGAATCAAAAACACCCAACCAAAGATAAATTCGAGGGTTGGGAAATATGGCCGGGTTTATATCATTTTTCTTTCTTCTCAACATTTACAATGTTTTTCCTCTTGATGAAGATAAAGAAAAAGCATTCATGTTCTTCTTTCTCAATACAATGAAAAGATTTATAAATGAAAGATGTAAGGATGGAAAAGTGTAGATATGGGGTTTGTTATTTTTTTATATAACCTGCCCAAGAAAAAAGAAATGGCAATAGAAAAACCAAGGCATATCAAATCGCTTACATTTCCTTGAGTTATGAAGAATAACTCAATTTCCTAAACTACAGCTGCTGCTGGTGCTGTTTGGTAAACAGTGATGAAATCCTTAGATCCTTTAAATTTACGTATGAACGTGTGAATGAATGTTTGATGATGGCAGAAGAAGAACAAATCTTAGCAAAAACAAAATTCAAATAACCGCTGCCTTTATGGCATATTGTCATACAGTTCAAGTCATAAGGAAAGCGCGCACACAGACACACATACCCACTCATACACTCTCAAAGGACATGCTTGAAAGTAGGGAGTGTTATGTTTACCCTTTAAGAGTTGGAATTATGGAAAGTCACCTGGTTTTGAGTGAGCACCAGTGTTAATACACTTCGTCAAAGGATATTGAACTTTCGTTGCATGAACCAGCGAAACTAAGCCATGTGTGTATGAGCATGTTGGGGTGTAAGAGTGCCAAGAGGACAAACGTTAGGTTCACCACCTATGCTTGTTTGAGACCCTACATTGATATTCCTTCACAGCACTAAGCAATAGCTAGATAACACACCTAATACCCACCCAGTCATACTTGGATAGTTAGTTGGTATAATACCAAAATCCTGTTTCTATACTAAAGAAATCCAAAAATCTAGGCAATCATTATAATGCGGCTTTAAATTACTTTTAATTTAAATCAAAAATCCCATTTTCCACAATCGCATAAAATGCATTTGTGTTCATGAGAATTTCCAATAACATAAAAACTGAGAGAGAGAGAGAGAGAGTTAAAGAAAGAGATTGAGAATGGCAGAGCAAGCCTTAAATATACTTTGAGGGAAAATTCCAAACGGCGCTTGCACAAAAGGAAAGTGGTGGAAAATTCTTTAAGCTCATAAGTATTTTCTTGTGGCTCTCTCTTTTAATTCCCTTTTTTCTCTTTTGTTTACATTTCCAAAGATTTTTCCTCTTGGAATGGTTTTCTCTTCCGGGTTTCTAGTTTTCCATATGCCTTTGCTTTTTCATGCCTTTACATTTATTTGTATGTTAAGAATTTATACACATGAACTTAAATCATAAATTTATACAGCAAACGCTTTCCTCCCCCTATCTCTTTGGCTCTCTCTCTGAGGCCTATCTGCTTTATCCAGTTATCTCTCTCCCTGTTACTGTTATTGCTCTTATCGTCGTCATAGTTTCCCATATCGTTGGTTATCTGCGCCAGCAAGACTTTTATGTATGTATATGCGCCCTCGTAAAAGAAAACGGCACAGCGGCACACCCAAAAGTTTATGACTTCAGATTTATGTTAATGTTGCAAATATATGTCCCCGCATTATTCCTCAACGTTTTTCCGTTGCCTTTTTGTGCGTATGCTTGTGTGTGTGTGTTATTTTACCAAATGTTCCGTAATCGTAAATATTTATGAGATATACACGAATATCTTCTACTACCAACACATATGCACTTTGACTAGTGCCTGTATTTCATTTGCACGAAATGAAATAATACGAAAATTATTTCACAACATCAAAAGCAAATGTAATAGACATTACTTAGAGGCACAGTGGGGCAAATGTAAGGTAGATAATAAAAAAATACAAAAAAAAAAAAAAAAAACAAGTAAAAACGTGCTTAGTACGGCCGGGCCGAACCGTATATACCCTCCATGGATCGCATTTGTTAAGTTCCTTGCCCGGTATCACTTTAAAGGCAAACAAAGGACAACGGATAAAATTTGACATGCGATTTAAGCTATATCTGGTTATGGACCGATCCAGGCCATACTTGGTTTGGATGTTGAAGACCATAGTGGAAGTCATTGAGCGAAATTTCAGCCAAATCGGAAAAGAATCGGGAGATCGGTTCATATAGGAGATATATCAGGTTGTGCACCGATTTTGACCATACTGGACATAGTTATTGGAAGACGAAAGAAAACACTTCATGACAAATAATAGCCAAATCGGATAATAATTGCGCCCTCTAGCGGCTCAAGAAGTCAAGATCCTACATCGGCTTATATGGCAGCTATATCAGGTTATGAACCGATTTAGACCATACTTGGCACAATTGTTGGAAGTTAAAACGAAAGACTTCATGCCAAGACTGCCGAAAGACTTCATTTTATACCAATCGGATAATAATTACGCACTCTACAGGGTCAAGAAGTCAAAACCCCAGATCGGTTTATATTGCAGCTAGCGACCTAGAACGTCTTATAAAGCAGATATATCCGGTTATGAACCGATTTAGACCATACTTGCCACAGTTGTTAGAAGTTAAAATAAAATACTTAATGCAAAATTTCAGCCAAATCGGGTAATAATTGCGCCCCCTAGCGGATCAAGAAGTCAAGAACCAAGATTGGTTTATATGGCAGCTATATCAGATTATGCACTGATTTGAACAACAATTGGTACAGTTATTGGAAGTCATAACAAAAAGCTACGTGAAAATTTCGACCAAATCGGATAAGAATTGCGCCCTCTAGAGGCTCAATATGTCAAGACCCCAGATCGGTTTATATGGTAGCTAGCTGCTCAAGAAGTCAAGATTCCAGATCGGCTATTATGACGGCAACAATTTTTGAAAGTTGGTTGGCACAGTCCTTGGAAGTTATAACAAAACACTTTATGCATAATTTCAGCCAAATCCACGAATAATTGCGCACCCTAGCGGCTCAAGTCAGGACCCGAGATCGTTTAATATGGCAGCTATATCAGATTATGGACTGATTTGAACAATACTTGGCACAGATGTTGGAAATCATAACAGAACACTACGTGCAAATCGGATAAGAATTGCGCCCTCTAGAGGCTCAAGAAGTCAAGATGCGAGATAGGTTTATATGGCAGCTATACCGATTTGGCCAATTCACAACTCAACCGACCTGCATTAATAAGAAATATTTTGTAAAATTTCAATCGTCTAGCTATATTCCTTCGAAAGTTATCGTGCTTTCGACAGTCAGACGGACGAACATGGCTAGATCGACTTAAAATGACAAGACGATCAAGAAGATGTATACTATATGGGGTCTTGGACGCATATTTAGAAGTGCTTTAAACGGAATTAGTACACCCCCATCCGTTGATGAAGGGTATAAAAATGCATTAAGTTGGGCCGGTCGAACTTTGAATATCCGCCACCTGGGCTATATATATATTAACACCCCTTAGTACAAATCAGGTGTAAATGCAACATATATGAACCCTTAGTAGTTATGTCGAATTATGGTTCAATTTGGGGCAAATTCGGTACGGACGTCTGGGGGTCTAATATAATTTCACTGTTTACGACGGTAAGATAGAATATTGGCCTATATGGCTGATTTATCCAAACATAATCCGATATCCACCATATGCGGGAAGGATATTTTAAGGTCCAAAACAACTCATTGTGCCAAATTTCAGCGAAATCTGAAGGTAAATGTTGGTTTTATGGGCCCAAGAACGTAAATCGGGAGATCGGTATATATGATAGCTATATATCAACATAACCTGATCTAGACCATACTTGATACGAACGTCAAGGGGCCTAAAACAACTCATTGTACCAAATTTCAATCGGATAGAAAATGTATCTTTTATGGGCCCAAGAATTTAAATCGGAATATCAGTCTGTATGGCAAATATAAGCAAATATGGACCCTTCTCAGGTGCCAAATCGGGTAATAGACGTTGGTTTTATGGGTTCAGGAACGTAAATCGGGAGATCGGTATATATGACAGTTCTATTTCAATATAGCCCAATCTAGACCATACTCGATACGAACATCGGGGGACCTAACAAAACTCATTGTGCCAAATTTCAGCGAAAACGGATAACAAATGCGCCTTTTTTGGGCTCAACACCCTTTATCGGAAGATCATTATATATGACAGCTATATCCCAATATACACCTATCCAGGCTATTCTCGATAGGAACGTCGAGGGGCCTTACACAACTCCTTGCACCAATTTTCAGCCAATTCTCAGCGAAAGTTTTTGGGCCCACATATGACAGCTATATCCAAATATAGAAATATTAATCTAGGACCCCATAAAGAATAAATATTCTTGATCGTCTCGACATTCAGAGTTGAACTAGTCATGTCCGTCCGTCCGTCAGTCGAAATCACGATAGCGGTCGAACGCGTAAAGCTAGCAGCTTGAAATTTTGCACAGATACTTATTATTGATGTAGGTCGTTGGGAATGGCAAATGGGCCATATTAGTACAGATTTGGATATAGATCCCATATAAACCGATCTCCCGATTTGACTTCTTGAGCCCCTGGAAGCCTCAATTTTCATCCAATTTGGCTGAAATTTTGTACATAGTGTTCCCGAACATAGGAACATGATAGGAACATGATATAGCTTCCATATAAACCGATCTCCCGATATGACTTTTTAAGCTCCTGGAAGCCGCAATTTTTTTCCGATTTAGCTGAAATTTTGCACATAGTGTTATGTTATAACTCTAAACAACTTTGCCAAGTACGGTCCTAATCGGTAAGGAACATGATATAGCTGTCATATAAACCGATCTCCCGATTTGACTTTTTGAGCACCTGGAAGTCGCAATTTTTGTCCGATTTGGTTGAAATTTTGCACATAGTGTTCTGTTATAACTTTAAACAACTTTGCCAAGTACGGTCCAAATCGTTCCATAACCAGATACAGCTCCCATATTTTAGCAGAATCGATGGTGGTGGGTTCCCAAGATTCGGCCCGGCCGAACTTAGCACGCTTTTACTTGTTAAAAATTATCTACTCACCAGCAACTTGTTCGTTTTACTCTATCTTCAGTAGTCTTGATACGACATCATATGGGTTCGGCGTTCACGAGTTCAGCAAAACTAGTCATCAATGAAGGGTTTTGTGCAGGCTTTTTCGATACATCCTGCTGTCACAAAGAATAGCAGGGACACCCTGTGGAAAACATCCAAAACCAACAGAAATACACTCCCATACATCCAATTTCCTACTCAACACTACCAGCTCCGAAGACTATAGCAGCCTTTAACTCATTATGAGGAATAAAAGTTTCTCCCGATACAACCCTTTCGACTGGCGCGTTTCTACTGACTACAGAGTTGCTCTTTATGCCGTTTTCTTGGTTTAAGTAGCATTTCGGCACTCCTGAACAAAGCATGGGTTTCTTGAGCAAGGCTTTTAATATCCAAGTACGGATTTCATGGCATTTTCTATTGAGCGAGTAATGGTTTGCCATGGAGGCGCTTTGTCATCGGAAAAGGAGTGTTTTCACCAAGCTGTTGGGACAGCCGAGGGGAATATGTCATTGCCAAACATTGCGTTTGCTGCTTGTCGACTTCTAGCTACGCTTAGACTCGTACAAACTTCGATTGCAACAAGGTAATAATCCCAATAAATGTAAGCTCATAGGTCAGCTCTTCCAATATGCTGAATAAATCTTCCTTTTATCATAATGTGACCAATGGGGTTTCTCACTTTTTGAACGGGTGCCGACCGCAGAATGTGGCTTTTATGTGAATTAAGGTAGCCCATAATCCTCTGGGTTAAATTAGGGACAAGATGTTTTAGTCGCCTACTAACCACAAATACACAGCCAAAAAATTGCTGCTTTTGTCACTGTACTATGCATAAAAACTATTCTCATTTATTTTTTTCTCAACTTACTCCCAGTAAGCCATTTCAGTCTTAGGCTAAAGAAATCTTTCATTCCTTTGCCTAAGACTAAGGTAGATTATTTCTTCAGTTCAAGCCCAATGTTTGTTTAAAAGGATATATGGGACAAATAAGGTACCATTGGGTTATTGGCCTAAATAGGACTCTTTTTTTAAAACAAAAAAAATATTTATTTTGCTTTTAATCTTAAGTGTCCTCAGCTTAAAATGAATCCCTTTGTTCTATGGCAAATGCATATCTATGTATGTGGGTGATTGTGAATTTTTATTTATGTTAATCAATTTTTTTTTTGTTTGCCTCTTTGTTGATCCTTAAAAAATCCTCTTTAGTTTTAGTGGTTGTCCTTTTTTGTTTCCATAGGAAAAATTGGAATTTTTTGTAACATTACAAAAATATGTGTGTCTATTTCTATGGGGAATTTCTTTGATTATGCTAACAAAGATTTTTCCGTTTGTGAATAGCTTTAAATTTTCCGTAATTTTTCCATGTTGCCTTTTTGGGGATTTTCTGCCCAAAAATGCTCTGCAAGACTCTGAGACAGGATTTCACTGAGTTCCTGTGGTTGAAAGAGCGCATGCGCTTTATTGATTTTTCGCCAAAAACCAAATGGAATATGGAAAATTTCCGTATCAACGCATCAAAAATATAGAGAACAGCCGGATAAAATGAAAACAATTCCCTTCCAAAGGACCAACTAAGTTGAGGGAGTGTGTGCGTGTGTATGCGTAGAATTTTTGGCAAGTGGAAATGTGAGGCGAACTTTCACAGTGAGGGGACAACAAAAAAGTTTCGGAAGGGAAATTGTCTTTGGCAAGTTAGTTAAAGTTTCAAATGGAGGTGTTGGTGGTGGTTTGGTTGTAAGTTCTATGAACGTGACAATGTGTGCGTATCCTTTCAGGAATACCCACGTACTTAAGGGGGCTCTCTTCCACCCACCCAACTTTTTGGGCATTTGTTGTTTTAGCCGGTTTTTTCTTTTTTTTTTTTTTTGCAGCGAATATTTAACACGCAGCACATAAAAGTTGAACGATGTGCACGTCTTTCCTTTTTCCCGTATTTTCTTTGCCGGAACAAATACCAAATACCGTCTGTCTGTCTGTCTGTTCGTCTGTCTGTTAACCAACTTTTTGTGAAAGTCCTTAGTGAATACTAGTGCGTGCGTTTGTGGGTGTGTATCGAACCTCGATGAGTGTGTATTATGTACGAATATCCTGCTGGGAATCATTACACACGAAAGCAAGTGTAAAGAACTTTACATCTGTGATTGTTGTACATACACATGTATAGGTACAGGCATATGGGACTTTCCATAAGCAAAGGGAAAATTGGGAAAAAAATTAATTTAGAAAAAATGCATTAAAATGGTGTTTTCCAAAACATTTTATGAATAATTTGAAGAAAATTGCTGTATATTTTGTTATTAGAGAAAATTTCGGGGACATTTTGTACTTAGAGGAAATTTCATGGAAATTTTATCTCTAAAGATAGTTTCAAAGATATTTTGTCTTAGAGGAAATTTAATGGAAATTTTGTCTTTAAATAAATTGCACGGAAATTTTGTTTTTTGAGAAAGATTTCATGGAAATTTTATCTTTAGAGAAATATTCAATGAAAATTTTGTCCTTAGAGAAAATTTTATGGAAATTTGTGCTTTAGAGAAAATTTCAATGAAATTTTGTTTGCATAAAAAAAAATTCAGGGAAACTTTTATGGAAAATTTCATTGAATTTTTGTGTTAAGAGAAAATTTCATGCAAATTTGGTCCTTAGGGTAATTTAATGAAAATTTTGTTGTTGGGGAAAATTTTATAAAAATTTTGTCTTAACGGAAAATTTCATAGAAATGTTGTACTCAGGCACAATTTCATAGTTGCTTTTGGGAAAATTTTGTGAAATCTTTGTCTGTAGGAAAAATTGCAAAGCAAATTTGCCTTGGTGGAAAATTTCATGGAAATTATGTTTTATGGATATTTTGTCTTTAGGGAAAATATCATCAACATTTTGTCGTTAGGGTAAATTTCGTGAAAAATTTGTCTTTAGCAAAACTTTTTTTGAAAATTTGTCATTTGTCAGGGAAAATTTCATGAAAATTTGTTTTTAGGGAAAATTTGCTTGAAATTTTGTCTATAGGGAAATTTCATTGAAATTGCATAAAAATTTTGCCTTGGTGGAAAATTTCATGGAAAATTTGTGTTCTTGGAAAATTTCATGTTTCAAGGATATTTTGTCGTTAGGGTAAATTTCATGAAAATTTTTCTTCAAAGAAAATTTCATTGAAATTTTTCTTCAGGGAAAATTTCATTGAAATTTTGTCTTTGGGGAAAAATTGCTTGCAATTTTTTCTATAGGGAAAATTTGCTTGCAATTTGTTCTTAAGGGAAAATTTTATCTTTAGGGAAAATTTGATTGATATTTTGTCTTTGGGGAAACTTTTATTAAAATTTTTCATGGAAATTTTGTTCTTGGGGAAAATTTCATAGAAATTTTGTCCTAAAGGAAAATTTCATAGAAATTTTGTCCTAAAGAAAAATTTCATAGAAATTTTGTTCTAAACGAAAATGTCATAGAAATTTTGTCCTAAAGGAAAATTTCATGAAAATTTTGTACTCAGGCACAATTTTATAGAATAGTTGCTTTTGGGAAAAATTTTTTTTAAGGGAAAATTTTATAAAAATTTTGTCTTTAGGAAAAATTGCATTTTTCATGGATATTTTGTCTTTAGGGAAATTTCGTCAACATTTTGCCCTTAGGGTTCATTTTATGAAAAAATTGTCTTAAGAGAAACTTTTATTAAAAATTTGTCTTTAGGGAAAATGAAAAAATTTGTCTTTAGGAAAACTTTCTTTGAAATTTTGTCTATAAGGAAAATTTACATCTAATGCCTCTAGACATTGTGGCTAGACAAATTGCTGCGATCACTGCCGTGAGGCTAAGGAAGCTTTATCCCTGGTCATGTGTCGATAATGGAAGTTAGATAGACTTCTGTACGGATTGTCCCAAATTAAACAACCAGACGAGCTTTGGGGTGTACTCTAAAGATCCAGAACTGGTCATATCGGTTACCCGACCACTGCAGCGTGTACCAATGGAGATCCTTGCAATTAAGCAGGTGGTGGAATGGCTAAGATATAATGTCATTGCAACTTTTGGCATAAATATCTTCTACAGACAGCCAGCCAGACGGGCAGCCATTAAATCCCTGGAGAAAGTATTTTTGAACACAAAAACAGCCCTCACTGTCGTAGATCTCTCAAACATATGGCTGAAGAGTTCAATATTCACCTGTTCTGGGTGCCGGGTCACAGAGATATTCCAGGGAATTATAAAACGGACGAGCTTGCGAGACTAGGAACCACCCTACACATTCCAGGGAAACTGGAATCTGTGGGTATGTCTTTAGCGACATGTAAGCGAAGTTTTCAGGACCAGTCCCGAAGGACAACGAATGATAGATGGTCATAAAGAGAGGCATTCCAAAACTATGTGGTCTAGACTAGACTTAAAGAGGTCCACCGCTTTGCTGACACTGTCTAGAATAGACGTCTGAGTCATTGTGTCCGTCATGACAGGTCACTGTCTAATTGGAAAACATGCTGACAGACCGAAGGTTGCCAGCAACGACTTTTGCAGAAGCTGAGAGGATATCGGAGAAGGAGAGACTATAAAACAACTTCTGTGTGTGTGTCCCGCACTAGCAGTCAGAAGGAGTCTCACTGTAGGTTCTCATTTCTTTGAGTACCTGTCTGATTTAGCGGATGTGAACATTCTCAAGTTATTGGGCTTTTTAAAGCGATCTGGAGGGTTCAACGGTAGGAACTAGAAGGCATATTCCTTCTTCTGATCCAGTGGTATCACAATGGACGAAAACATCTAAGTGAGTCTGATGGCAGACTGCCACTTAAACCTAACCTAATCTAAACTAAGTCTTTAGAGAAAATTGCCTGTTTTATCATGAACTGCCCCATATGTCTGTTTGTATATTTGCCATGTGTGGCATTCTGTGCTTTCTTTTGTAAACGATTTTTCTATTAAGACTGCTTTTTGTTGTGTTCATTGCTTGAATGAACTATTCTTAAGTTTAATTGGAATTTTTGTTGTTGGCCGAAAATCCCTCCACCCCCTCTGAAAGTAGCGGAAACTTGGGTAAGAAAAAAAAAAGAAAAGAAAATGGAAAATATAGAACTTTGGCCTCAAAGCCAACAATATTATCATTACAAACATCATAATTATCATCATAACCATCAGCACTGAAGTTGCCATTTAAGCTGATGCAACATAAAGGACCACAGAAATTGAGTTAAGGATCGTTGCTCAACCACGCAACGCCAACAACGCAACAAAACGAAACGAAGCTGTTAATTTAAGCCCCACAATGGGCAGGAAATATTACTTTTGGGGTTAGATGAAATTTCCAATTCCCCCTATTGAGGGATTTCCAAATTAAATTCCATTTCCGTGCCTTCGCCCCCACAGCAACAACAACAACTACAAAAACTGCTGTGCAAACATTCATTCATTCATTCAATTCGCTGTTTTCGTTCATTCGTTGGTTGCTTCGTTCACGGAGCAGTACAAACAAACGGCACAATAAAAATGTCGAATAATCAAATATTCCATAAATTAAGGGAATTATCAAAAGCCATTTCGGAGCAGAATGCCAACTGAAGTGCCATTGCGTCTAAGTGACAAGCAATCAAAATGAATTTTAAGAATTCACCAGGAAGGGATTTTGTACAACGGATGGAATATTTAAGCAAGAGGAGCAAACAACAGAAAATTCAAAAGCAAGAACACAATTTAAAATTTGCTAAAGTTCTACATTTTTTTTTTTTAATTTTTTAATTTTTAATTCATTGTTCAACTCATGGGAAAATCCTCACAATGGTCCCTAAGGTCCATGTTCAGAAGTATTACAGCTTCTAAGCTTAACTTGATTGGCATTTAATTTGTAGAAGGTCTTCAATATTTGATAGTTGCGCCGTATAGAGTATAACTCCTTTTCCAAGAGACCCATGTTCCAAATGTCTACAGCAAAACTCAAGAAAAAAACGTTGATCGTATTCGGAAAATGCTGCATCTATGCCATTGATGGGCAACAATACACAAACACACATAAATTCCTATGCTAGCGGGCATAGGAAAATCGAACAGTAGCTCACGTACAGTATAACCAACTTCGTGTGGTTTCGTCCGGTTGACGCATATTTCTTTTTTATACCCTCCACCATAAGATGGGGGGTATACTAATTTCGTCATTCTGATTGTAACTACTCGAAATATTCGTCTGAGACCCCATAAAGTATATATATTCTTGATCGTCGTGACATTTTATGTCGATCTAGCCATGTTTGTCGAAAGCACGCTAAATTCCGAAGGAGTAAAGCTAGCCGCTTGAAATTTTGCACTAATACTTTTTATTAGTGTAGGTCGGTTGGTATTGTAAATGGGCCATATCGGTCCATGTTTTGATATAGCTGCCATATAAACCGATCTTGGGTCTTGACTTCTTGAGCCTCTAGAGTGCGCAATTCTTATCCGATTGGAATGAAATTTTGCACGACGTGTTTTGTTATGACATCCAATAACTGTGCCAAGTATGGTTCAAATCGGTCCATAACCTGGTATAGCTGCCATATAAACCGATCTTGGGTCTTGACTTCTTGAGCCTCTAGAGGGCACAATTCTTATCCGATTTGAATGAATTTTTGCACGAAGTATTTCGTTATGATATCCAACAACTGTGCCAAGTATGGTTGAAATCGGTCCATAAGCTGATATAGCTGTCATATAAACAGATCTGGGGATTTGACTTCTTGAGCTTTTAGAGGGCGCAATTCCTATCAGATTTGGCTGAAATTTTGCATGACGTATTTTATTTTTACTTTCAACAACTGTGTCAAATAAGGTTCAAATCGGTTCATAACCTGATATAGCTGCTATATAAACCGATCTGGGATCTTGACTTCTTGACCCCTAGAGGTCGCAATTATTATCCGATATGCCTGAAATTTTGTACGACGGATCCTCTCATGACCATCAACAAACGTGTTTATTATGGTCCGAATCGGTCTATAGCCCGATACAGCTCCCATATAAATCGTTCTCTCTATTTTACTTCGTGAGCCCCAATGGGCGCAATTCTTATACGAATTGGCTGAAATTTTACACAGGTCTCCAACATATAATTTAATTGTGGTCCGAACCGGACCATATCTTGATATCGTTTTAATAGCAAAGCAACTCTTTTCTTATATCCTTTTTTGCCTAAGAAGAGATGCCGGGAAAAGAACTCGACAAATGTGATCCATGGTGGAGGGTATATAAGATTCGGCCCGGCCGAACTTAGCACGCTTTTACTTGTTTTTACATAGCTACTTCACTTAGTTCATCGTTCGGATTTAACTGCCCGTCATACAAATACAATGTAGTATTTTAGAATATGTTAGTGTGCCCATCCCTGATATATGCCCTCATCCGATTATTAGTATAGCCTAGGTTAGGTTAGGTTTAAGTGGCAGTCTGCCATCAGACTCACCTAGACGCTTTCGTTCATTGTGATACCACAAGAACAGAAGAAGGAAGATACCTTCAGATTCCTACCGTTGAACCATCCAGATCGCTTTAAATAGCTCAAAAACTTGTGAATATTCACATCCGCTAAATCAAACAAGTTCTCAAAGAAATGAGAACCTAAAGTGGAACTCCTTCTGACTGCCAGTGCGGGACACACACACAGGAGATGTCCTATAGTCTCTTCTTCTTCAACGTCCTTCTGTGATAGTCGTTACTTGCAACCTTCAGTTTGTCAGCATGTTTTCCGATCAGGTATTGACCTATCATGACGGATACAAAAACTGCGACGTCTGTTCTAGCCAGCGACAGCAAAGCGGTAGACCTCTTCAAGTCTAGATTTGACCAAATAATATTGGAATGTTCACAAACCCTCCGTTGTGACCATCTATCATTCGCGGCATTTTTCATGGAGTGGGAAATAGTTTGCCACTGCGCCATTATATCATCGGAACAAGGAGTGCTTTCAGCAAGCAGTTGGGTCAGTCGAGTGGAGTATGCCGCTGCCATTTGTTGTGTTTGCAGCTTTTCAATGTCCAGCTTCCGTGCAGTGTCAGATCGTACTTTTCTCGCCATGTTCAAACCTTTGCTGCAACAAGGTATATCTATGTTCGCTCCACGAATCGATCGTACATCTAACACGCTGGATGAATGCCTTCCATCTATCACAACGATATCAATTTGGTTTCTCGTGTTTTGATCGGATGACAGCCATGCGGCCTTGTGAATATTTTTACGTTGAAATCTGGTGCTACTAACTACCATGTTTTTAGCCGCGGCGAAATCTATCAGCCTCAACCCATTACTAAACGTTCTCTCGTGGAGGCTAAACTTTCCGACTGTTGGACCAAAAATGTCTTCCTTCCCTATCTTCGCATTAAAATCTTCCAGAACGATTTTTATATCATGAGAAAATATCTTTGATCTGCTCGTCCTTGTCTTCCGTCGGGGCATGAGCACAAATAAGGCTGATGTTGAAGAATTTGGCTTTTATAAGGATTGTGGCTAGCCTCTCATCCACCGGAGTAAAGCTGGAGACAAGGTGTTTCTCTCTCCGACTAACCACATATTCTCTCTCTAGGCGCTCGTAGAAAATATCCTTGGTCTGCTCATCCTTGCCTTCCGTCGAGGCATGGGCACAAATAGGGCTGATGTTGAACAATTTGGATTTTGGAGTAATGCTGGAGACAAGGTGTATCAGTCTCCGACTAACCACAAATCCATAGCCAAATTCATGCCTCGTGTTATGGCAGCTATAGTATAGTTTGTCACCGTTTGGTGTTGTAGTGACGCCATTCCCAGTCCAACGCATTTCTTGTAAGGCGGTAATATCTGCCTTGTACTTATCTAACACATCCGCTAGCGCGTATACCGCACCTTCTCTATAAAGAGTGCGGAAATTTCAGGTGGTGATCCCCAAATCATGGTCCTTTTTCGTGGGTCGTCAACGTTGGGTGGGGGGGCTGTTTTTACTATGTTTCTCATAATAGTCCTCATAGTTTTCCGGGGCGGGTTACTGGCCCAGCGCTCCAACCGCATGGGTTTTGTGGGATTGCACATGTATCCCTCGTTGTGACGAGCCGCTTGCTCCAAGATCCGACGCTCGCCTTCAGCCGCCCCTAACCTGGGTACAGACGCTGATGTTGGCCATTGGTTGTTTGAAGGCGACAATAACTCGCCTTGTCATCTCGAGTATCATTGGCACTCAGAATTTTATTAAGAGCCAGTGCCACCCGACTCCTCACTGAGACTCTCCTCTCACCGAAATCCTAACTTAGATTTTCTTTTTCGAGGTTACTTTTTTAGTATTTAGAGCTCACAACAAGCCGATTACTGGCTTAGGTGTATGTCCATAGTGGCATGGGTTGGATTAATATCCGCATACTCTTTTTATACCCACCACCGAAGGATGGGGGTATATTTATTTTGTCATTCCGTTTGCAACACATCGAAGTATCCATTTCCGACCCTATAAAGTATATATATTCTTGATCAGCGTAAAAATCTAAGACGATCTAGCCATGTCCGTCCGTCTGTCCGTCTGTCTGTTGAAATCACGCTACAGTCTTTAAAAATAGAGATATTGAGCTGAAATTTTGCACAGATTCTTTTTTTGTCCATAAGCAGGTTAAGTTCGAAGATGGGCTATATCGGACTATATCTTGATATAGCCCCCATATAGACCGATCGGCCGATTTAGGGTCTTAGGCCCATAAAAGCCACATTTATTATCTGATTTTGTTTAAATTTGGGACAGTGAGTTGTGTTAGGCCCTTCGACATCCTTTGTCAATTTGGCTCAGATCGGTCCAGATTTGGATATAGCTGCCATATAGACCGATCCTCCGATTTAGGTTTTGGGCCCATAAAAGCCACATTTATGGTCCGATTTCGCTGAAATTTGGGACAGTGAGTTGTCTTAGGCTCTTTGGCATGTTTCTTTAATTTGGTCCAGATCGGTTCAGACCAAACAGTGAGTTTGGTTAGGCTCTTCGACGTCCTTCTTCAATTTTGCCCAGATCAGTCGAGATTTGAATATAGCTGCCATATAGACCGATCTCTGGATTTAAGGTTTAGGGCCCATAAAAGAGGCATTTATTGTCCGATTTCGCCGAAATTTGGGACAGTGCTTAGTGTTAAGCTCTTCGACATGTTTATGCAACTTGGCCCAAATCGGTTCAGATTTGGATATAGCTGCCATGTAGACCGATATCTCGAATTTAAGTCTTGGCCCCATAAAAGGCGCATTTATAATCCGATTTCACTAAAATTTGACACAGTGACTTATGTTCGGCTTTTCGACATCCGTGTCGTATATAGTTCAGATCGGTATGAGGTATATGAGTATAAGGTATGAAATTTTCACCGAATTTTGATGAAAGGTGGTTTACATATATACCCGAGTTGGTGGGTATCCAAAGTTCGGCCCGGCCGAACTTAACGCCTTTTTACTTGTTCAACCTAACCTAACCTGCTTCTACCTTTTTCTTAAATGGGTCAAAGTTCTCCAAGTGAAGCGGCTTGTAAACGAGTTTGCCAGTCGCTTTCCCTCCAAACTCACCTAACCTAGTATACATAACTCTTCCTATGGTGCAGGGTATAAAAGTAAAAGTTTTCATTGTAAAAAATTAAACAAATTCAAATTAAATCGAACAAGTAAAAGCGTGTAAAGTTCGGCCGAGTGGAATCTTATATACCCTCCACCATGAATCGCATTTGTCGAGTTCTTTTCCCGCCATCTCTTCTTGGGCAAAAAAGGATATAAGAGAAGATTTGCTCTGCTATTAGAGCGATATCAAGATATGGTTGGTTTGGACCACAATTAGATTATATGTTGGAGACCTGTGTAAAATGTCAGCCGATTCGAATAAGAATTGCACCCTTTGGGGGCTCAAGAAGTAAAATAGAGAGATCGATTTATATGGGAGCTGTATCAGGCTATAGACCGATTCAGACCATAATAATAACGGCCATGAGAGGATCCGTCGTACAAAATTTCAGGCAAATCGGATAATAATTGCGACCTCTAGAGGCTCAAGAAGTCAAGATCCCAGATCGGTTTATATGGCAGCTATACCTGTTTATGAACCGATTTGAACCTTATTTGGCACAGTCGTTGAAAGCCATAATAAAATACGTCATGCAAAATTTCAGCCAAATCGGATAGGAATTGCGCACTCTAGAAGCTCAAGAGTCAAGTCCCCAGATCTGTTTATATGACATCTATATCAGTTTATGAACCGATTTAAACCATACTTGGCACATTTATAGGATAAAAAAAAACTACTTCGTGGAAAAATTCATTCAAATCGGATAAGAATTACGCCCGCTAGAGGCTAAAGAAGTCAAGACCCAAGATCGGTTCATATGACAGCTATATCAAAACATGGACCGATTTATCCCAACAATCCCAACCGACCTATACTAATAAGAAGTATTTTTGCAAAATTTCAAGCGGCTAGCTTTACACCTTCGAAAATTAGCGTGCTTTCGACAGACAGACGGACGGACGGGCAGACGGACGGACATGGCTAGATGGACATAAAATGTCACGACGATCAAGAATACATATACTTTTTGGGGTCTCAGACGAATATTTCGAGTAGTTACAAACAGAATGACGAAATTAGTATAACCCCATCCTATGATGGAGGGTATGAAAACTTCAACATGTTTCAGGTGCCCACTAATAATTCCTCTCAGAGAATAGAACCTGTTAAGTAATCCGATAGAAGATTACCACAATAACCTCGTCCCTATCTTAATTTGCTATCTAACAACATTCACTCAAACAAAAATCCATAAAATTTATAACTCAACCGCATTTAATTTAAAAAAACCAAAAAATAGATCTTCAAATGATACAAATTTAAAATCATACTTTAAGTTATACAAACATCTCAAAATAAAGCACTGCAATCCAAAATCAACCCCCATGGTAGAGAAATGGAAAAATGGAATAAAACACAAAAAACCAAAAACAAAAATGATATCACTATCACATCATGACAGGGCAACGTCTATGCAATACTCGGGCCAAACGCAAACAGACTAATGGAAGCGTAGAGAAGTTGGGTTTTTAATTAATGCATCCTGCAAAGTGCACTTGAAAGTGAAGCCACCAGCAGCAGCAGAGTCAGCAGCCCAGTGGCCAAAATTCGAAAGAAAGGAAATGAAATGTAAATTTCACAGCGGACAGGCAGTATCCATCGCAACTCAAACTACTCAGACAGGCAGAGCCAAGGATTTAAGAACAAAAACATAGGCTCAGTGAAATAACACAACAACAAGGATATCAGAAGCAGCAACAGCAGCAGTAGTAACAACGTATGCAGCAGACATTTGGGCTGCTTGTAAATGTTTATTTGCTGTATTTGTTGGCAACTTTAAGTTTTGCATCCCTTAATGTTCCAAAATCAACGATACTCATGAAATTTAGCCACTCTATACAAACAAAGCGCACTCTAAAGATTTGTAGGCATAAAATTGAATTTTTGAATAAACAAATGGGCAAAATTTAATGAAACATTATTAGAACAAAAGTAGGGGGTACTGAATCACAAGACCATGTATATGAATATGAATCAGCCATATGCAAAGGATATATGACCATATGATGATATGCAGAATATTTGCCAATCATTTTTGGCATATTTCATAGCCTTTGTGGCAAAAGATTCAGGAACAATTTTTTAGCCATATCATTCCAGGCGTGGGCTTTCTCTGACCCAAACCTACGAATGCCTGGCATCATTAAAATGGTCCTCTGTATGCTATGCATTTGTTATAGTCCCCCTTAACCCAAAAAAAAAATGCTCAAAATTCCTCTCGTATGTATCTAGAATTTGGTTAATTGAAACGGCCAGTTTCCTTTGGTTAGGCATGTCGAACATTGGGGCTCTATTGCGGATGGGTCGTTGTGTATGTGTAAAGCCCTATGATGCTGTTTGTTACTGCCTATGTGAGTTGGTGTAGTACTTTCCCTTTGTTGATGCTTATTGGAAAGAGTTAAGTAAAAACGTTACCTTCAGCTAGCCACTCGTATACAATGACAAGGCTTTTTATTTCATTTCAATCCAATCCCAAGCCATTCGGCGGCACAATTTTGCACTGGACATACTTGCCAAACCATTTAAAAAAAAAATGGAAAGTCATACAATACGAAACTCTTGTTCTCTTTCTGCAAAATATGAGATTTAACAATGCCCTGGCCCTTCCGTCTGCTGTCCATAATAAAGCCCATTTGTCAGGGGGCTAAAATCTGCCGGTTGTTTGCATAACAACCGACCATTGCATACTTTGTCATCAAACACAAGGATTTTTTGTCATTTTCCCTTGTTGCCGAACATTAACAAGGAGACAAACAGACATCAGCTTATCACATTGCACATCGTGGCAACCAACCATAATGGCTGGTTGGGTAGGATGTTTGCTTGGCAGCCGCCATCACTAGGATTTTTTTTTTAATTTTTTTCTTATTTTTGGCAAACAAAAGTCATTTTTGTAGAGTGGTTACTACGAAACAATTCCTTAAAGGCCAAAAAACAGGAAAATGTGAAATTGAAAAAGTGGCTAAAAGTTTGTTTTATCGGCCGAATCGCTAAATTCATTAGAAACGAAAAGATGATTTTTTTTACTTTACCAAACACCCTAGGATTGGACGGATACACTACACTCGTCATTCCATTTACAACACCTCGAAATACTTTTCCAAGACCCTTTAAAGTACAGTGATAAGTCCATCTCGCCAAGTCAATCCAACCAACGGAGCCAACTAAGCCTCCAACCATCTGTAGAAATATCTGTGGTTTGAAACGAATAACTTTACTTCTTAGGAAGATACATAGAATGCCTTTGATAGACAGACGGACGGACAGACCACCGCAATTATCCAGCGGGAGATACAACGGTTCGTTCTCTGAATCCACAAAATGTCTCTGAATCTACAAAATATACAAACAGTTCCGTTCTCTGTACTAGCAAGCCCTCTGTGTAACAATACCTAAGACATATGGTCTCTCCAACTAATTCCTGTATATTTTGTCCGCTACTTACTAACTGACGTGAAGTGTTACCAAGTTCAAGCTGGTATATCTGTCAAACAGTCATTATATTGTTGAAAAGGCAACAACCCCATTGTATTTTCATTTCTGAAATTTTATTGCCTTATATGTGGCTGGAAAATCGCTTCCAGCTATTGTTTGCGAACTCAATCACCTCAAAGTGAACAAAATGTTTCTATATCTAACCATAAATCGTAACAGTGAGACTTGTGGTATTACCAAAAGCCATGGTGGTGGTCCAAAAATACAATCCACGCCGTTGTGACAATCAAATGGCTAAATATCTCAAAATATCCTTTGAAAGAATGCGATATATATTGAACAAGTAAGTAGTAGTCGCGCAGAGGTTATCATGTCCGCCTATGACGCTGAACGCCTGGATTCAAATCCAAAACACCAGAAAAAAATTTGAACTGTAATTATCCCCTCCTAATGCTGGCGATATATGTGAGGAACTATGCCATTTGGAATAATGGTATGGCAACAATGTAAAAACTTCTTCCCAAAGAGGTATCCCACTGAGGCACGACGTTCGGACTCGGCTATAAAAGGAGGAATCGGATAGCAGCAGCATTCATGTGAGACGTTTGCCCCTGTTCCTTAGTGGAATGTTTATGGGCAAAATTTGTTTTTGTCTGGTCTAAATCGGTCTAAATATGACCTGATATAGCTGCCATATAAACCGATCTCCCAGTTTGACTTTTTGAGCCTCTGGAGGGCGCAATTATTGCTCGGGTTGCCTGAAATTTTGGAGGTGGTGTTTTTCTATGACAGGGGTTTTTCTACTTGAAAAAGTCATTCGAAGAACTTGACAAATGCGATTCATGGTGTAGGGTATATAAGATTCGGCACGGCCTAACTTAGCACGCTTTTACTAGTGTTTTTATACTCTCCACCATAGAAAGGGGGTGTACTAATTTCGTCATCCTGTTTATAAATTCTCGAAATAATCGTCTAAGACGCCATAAAGTATATATATTCTTGATCGACATGACATTTTTAGTCGATCTAGCCATGTCCGTCCGTCTGTTCGTTCGTCTGTCTGTCTGTCGAAAGCTTGCTATTTCGAAGGAGTAAATCTACCCGCTTGAGATTTTGCACTCATACTTCTTATTAGTGTAGGTTGGTTGGGATTGCAAATTGGCCATATCGGTTCATGTTTTGATGTAGCTGCCATATAAACCGATCTTGGATCTTGACTTCTTGAGCCTCTAGAGGGCGCAATTCTTTTTCGATATGGCTGACATTTTGCACGACGTATTTCGTTATGACTTCCAACAACTGTGTTAAGTATGGTGGAAATCAGTCCATAACCTGATATAGCTGTCATATAAACCGATCTGGAGTCTTGACGTCTTGAGCCTCTAGAGGGCGCGATTCTTATCCGATTTGGTTGAAATGTTTGTATGACGCGTTTCGTTATGACTTTCAACAACTTTGCTAAGTATGGTTCAAATCGGTCCATAAGCTGATATAGCTATCATATAAACTGATCTGGGGTCGACTTTTTGAACCTCTAAAGGCGGCAATTATTATCCGATTTGGATGAAATTGGATGAAACGGTTTCTCCCATGACCTTCAATATACGTCTCAAATATGGTCTGAATCGGTCTATGGCCTGAAACAGCACCCATTTAAACCGATTTACTTCTTGAGCCCCTAAAGGGCGCAATTCTTATTCGAATTGGCTGAAATTTTACACAATGACTTCTACTATGGCCCCCAACATTCAATTCAATTCGAATCGGACCATAACTCGATATAGCTTAAATAATAGCAATTCTTAACTTTTATCATTTGTTTGCCTAAAAAGAGATACCGGGAAAAGAAGTAAACAAATGCAATCCATGGTGAAGGGTATATTAGATTCGGCTCGGCCTAACTTAGCACGCTTTACTTGTTTTTTTTTTTTTTTTCATTTGGTAAAGCTCAGTCTGTTAGCAGTCAGTATTAGGTGGTTTGCCATCGTTTAAGGATGAAAACTCTGAAAGTGCAAATTGTTAAAATTTTACTTTAGGTGAAAAATACTCGTATTTACAATGCCACAAACAAAATACCTCGTACCAAATGGCGCCAGGCTGGAGGCAATAAGAATTTAACAGTGCATAGATTGTTCAAAAATATTTTGCACCAAAAAGGATAATCCATCCTTTGTATTCTACACAAATTCTTGCAATTTAAAGTAAACAAAATTCCAACGTTTTTCATTAATATGAGGGTATAAAAAATTCTACCCGGCCGAATTTAGTACGCTTCTATTTTTATACCCTCCACCATAAGATGGGGGGTATACTAATTTCGTCATTCTGTTTGTAACTACTCGAAATATTCGTCTGAGACCCCATAAAGTATATATATTCTTGATCGTCGAGACATTTTATGTCGATCTAGCCATGTCCGTCCGTCTGTCCGTCCGTCCGTCTGTCTGTCGAAAGCACGCTAACTTCCGAAGGAGTAAAGCTAGCCGCTTGAAATTTTGCACAAATACTTCTTATTAGTGTAGGTCGGTTGGTATTGTAAATGGGCCATATCGGTCCATGTTTTGATATAGCTGTCATATAAACCGATCTTGGGTCTTGAATTTTGGCACTACGTGTTTTGTTATGATGTCCAACAACTGTGCCAAGTATGGTTCAAATCGGTCCATAACCTGATATAGCTGCCATATAAACCGATCTTGGGTCTTGACTTCTTGAGCCTCTAGAGTGTGCAATTCTTGTCCGATTGGAATGAAATTTTGCACGATGTGTTTTGTTATGATATCCAACAACTGTGCTAAGTATTGTTCAAATCGGTCCATAACCTGATATAGCTGTCATATAAACCGATCTTGGGTCTTGACTTCTTGAGCATCTAGAGGGCGCAATTCTTATCCGATCAGAATGAATTTTGGCACGACGTGTTTTGTTATGATATCCAACAACTGTGCCAAGTATGGTTCAAATCGGTTCATAACCTGATATAGCTGTCATATAAACCGATCTGGGATCTTGACTTCTTGAGCCTCTAGAGGTCGCAATTATTATTCGATTTGCCTGAAATTTTGTACGACGGATTCACTCATGACCTTCAACATACGTGTTTATTATGGTCTGAATCGGTCTATAGCCCGATACAGCTCCCATATAAATCGATCTCTCTATATTACTTCTGAAGCCCCCAAAGGGCGCAATTCTTATTCGAATTGGCTGACATTTTACACAGGCCTCCAACATATAATTTAATTGTGGTCCAAACCGGACCATATCTTGATATCGCTCTAATAGCAGAGGAAATCTTTTCTTTTACCCTTTTTTCCCAAAGAAGAGATGCCCGGAAAAGAACTCGACAAATGCGATCCATGGTAGAGGGTATATAAGATTCGGCCCGGCCGAACTTAGCACGCTTTTACTTGTTTTTTTTTTTTTTTTCATTTGATAAAGCCTGTAAGCAGTCAGTATTGGGTGGTTTGCCATCGGTTAAGGATGAAATCTCTGAAAGTGCAAATTTTTAAAATGCTCGTATTTACAATGCCAAAAACAAAATACCTCGCACCAAATGGCGCCAGGCTGGAGGCAATAAGAATGTAACAGTGCATAGATTGTTCAACAATATTTTGAACCAAAAAGGATAATCCATTCTTTGTATTCCACACAAATTCTTGCAATGTTAAAGTAAACAAAATCCCAACGTCATAAAAGAAGCTTACTTGTCAAACTGTTCGTTTATGGCTAATGAATAATTTATTTTTTGCGTGCATTACAAATAAAATTCCAACCCTACTTGTCATACTGTTGATTTATGATATTTGCTTAGATCCCAATTTAATTAAGGGTTCGCTGTAACAAACACAGATTTGTTCTTAATTAGAACCACATAATTTATCTTTGCAAACTATCTTTGCACACTTTGAAAATTTTGATTTGGAATTCAAATAAAAAGTCATTTCTCATTTGGCATCAGCTCAAGTCCTAACCAAATGATGAAGTTTGCAGAAATTAATTTGGAGGAGAACAAAACTCTGCTTACTTGACTTTATGCCACCCGCTCATTTGGACAACCCACTCATCAAATCTTTGTTGTATGAACGTTAGGAAAATTGTTCATGGCGAGGGCTCTTCTAAGTTTAATATTTATTTCTTATTTTGAATTTTAAGTACCCTTTTGGACTTTAAAGCGGCAATTAGTAGCATTGCCTTTGGTTATTTGGCAAGAGTAAACAGCCCAACACCTTAACCCCTGCTATGCTCTGGGAGAAAAGTTATGGCTCCCTTCCTAGCTCACTTCATGAAATTTTTATCTTCTATGTATATGTATTTACATGACAGGGCTCGAAGTCCTTCAAAGGACTTTAGTTAAGTCTGCAAAGAGGCTATTGCATTTACTGGTGTTGTTAGAGGCTCTTTAACAATTTTTAAAGTTTTAATAGTCTTCCGCCATCCACAGTGACAATTAAACGAAAAAAGGCCCATTGAAGTGTTTGAAAAACTAATTAGCACCGAAAGATACTTAACTCCATCTCTGGTCGGCAATGGTTTTTCATTTCTTGCCAACATCTTAAAGCTTAACTTTGCCAGGGGGGCTGGACCCGGAAAGCAGCAGCATAAGCAGTTGAGCAAATGTGATGTTTACCAAATAAATTCATTAAATTTCAAGAATGCTTCAGCTGATTACACAATAAAACAAAGGCCATGATGGTTGGTGGCTTTCATTTTAGAGCAGCCAATGGATGATGGCTGGTATGAATGGTGGGTGTTTGGGAATGGTGGAACACCATGGCCTAGGGGCCATACCCAAAGAACCACTAGCAAAAGAATGACGACAATTTCATGGCATAGCTTTCGCCCTGCTCTGCTGGTGGCGAGGAGAGGGAACAGCCTCTGCTGATAGCTGTGGAATGTTTGTTTGCTTTTTTTGTTGGTCTATGTGTGTGTGTGTATGTTTGTTTTTTGCGAAAAAAAGGGAAAGGATAATGGAAGGATAACAAATTACAAGGCATATTAATTGCCAAAGTATGTAAATTATGTTGGCCTGGAATGGCGAGCAGCAACGCTGGCGGGCCTCAAGCTGTAGAACAAATACATATTCCATGTTGACGCTGTGACAATAAAGCCAGCAAATGGAAGAATGCAAAGCAAGTTAAGGCAGCAACGAACTTGCATACGTTACATACATACATCTCCATATGGCGGATTTAAATTTATGTCGTAATTAATGGAATTGTTTAAATTAATCATACTTACAGCTATTATTTGCATAATGGGACAAAAAAGGGGATTTAAGTAAGAGTATGTTATGATGTTAGGTTTTTTTTTTTCTAGATAAAGTCTCTACACTGCAAGGCAAATTCAAGGAGCTTAAGAACACTTTTAATGCAAGTTAAAGCGTGGTAAGAACGGCCGGGCCGAATTTTCTCTGTGGTTAGGGCCATGCCTGCCCTGCATAAACACAAAGACGGTTTTATCCGTAAGGGAAGGGCGCTTTGTAGGAATGTTCAAAGGTCTGCTGATCCAGAGAGGTGAGCGATACTTAGGGCGGATAGTCGTAATTGGGCCCTATTATACAGGGTCATGTTAACCGCTTGAGACAGGTTCGTCTGCAGGAATTTTTGGGTAACTTTCGAGTTGATAATGGTGCGTATGGTCGTGTGAATAGCCTGTGGGAGATTTGTGGCGCTCATGTGTTGGATGATGCGAGTTTGTCAAATTGATTAAGGTGCCCTACATATCCAACGACCATTTAGTATGGTGTAGATCATACTTTTTTGAAACAGCGCTAAATAAGTCCGCTTACTCTCCTTAGCACCACAGAAAGAGAGAAGACAAAATTTTCTTAAAAATAAAATTTTGCCAAAACTTTTTATAGAGATAAAATTCCGATTAATATGGAAATTTTAATTGATTAATAAAAGACTCAATGACGAATATTCTATAGGTAGTCACAGAGTAATTTTAAGACAACTACTACCACATGATGATCAATGTTATAGCCGTTAAGCCACTCTAAGCGAGTAGCAAAAATATTTAATTTAGCGCCCTCTACTAGCTGTTTGCGATTGGATCTGAAACAGAACGCCAATACGAACAAAGTGAGGGCAGAGTGGTCAAAGTTGATGACAACCTATCGGTTCTCTGAATTAAGAAAAACCAGTAAGGAAAGTCATAAGTCGGACGGTGCCGACTTTATAATACCCTAAGTTAAGACAACTACTACCACATGATAGCATGAGTATCAATAATATTTAATTTAGCGCCCTCTACTGGCTGTTTACGATTGGATCTGAATGGGAACGCCAGTACGAACAAAGTGAGGGCAGAGTGGTCAAAGTTGATGACAACCTATCGGTTCTCTGAATTAAGAAAAACCAGTAAGGAAAGCCATAAGTCGGACGGTGCCGACTTTATAATGCCCTACACCTACACCAAATTTGATGAACCTCAGCGGATGTTTTCAGATAGGTTATTAAACAATCCGTATCAAATTTCTGGCAAATATGTTCAAACTGTAATAACTACGGTTGACAAATGACAACATTATTGCAAATTAGCCAAAATCTGACGAACATATGTATGTGAGCTACATCTTAATCTGAACCAGTTTTGACTTAATATCTTAGATATTGTGGTAGACATCGAGGAAAGATTTGTGGACAACTTTGGCGAAATTGGTCAATAATACCATGAACATTCCACTAAGAAATAGGGGCAAACTTCTCACATATCAATGAGTGCAGTCCGATTCAAGTTTTAAGCTCAATGACAAGGGGCCTCCTTTTTATAGCCGAGTTCGAACGGCGTGCCGCAGTGCGACACCTCTTTGGAGAGAAGTTTTACATGGCATAGTACCTCACAAATGTCGCCAGAATTAGGAGGGGAAAACCACTGCTGACCATTTTTTCTGATGGTATCGCCAGGATTCGAACCCAGGCGTTCAGCGTCATAGGCGGACATGCTAACCTCTGCGCTACGGTGGCCATCGGAGAAAGCGGTGTATATATATCTTAATCTGGACCGATTTCTATGAAATTCACCAGTAATGTCGAGAATCATAAGAAAATCTTTCCTGCCAAATTTCGAGAGAATCGGTTAACAAACGACCTCATTATTGCAATATATTTCAAAATCGGACGAACATATATATGGGAGCTATACCTAAATCTGAACCGATTTAGAAAAAAATTTTCCAATACTGTTGCAGTCGTCGAAGAAAGCGTTGTGCAAAATTGTGCGAATATTAGTCAATAAATGCGCTTGCTGTGACTCTAGAAGTTAAAATCGGGCGAAATATATATATGAGAGCTATATCCAAATCTGAACCGATTTCTATGAAATTAGATAGGCATTAGTCTCTAGGCCGAAAAACATGCCTGCACCAAATTTGAAGACGATCGGAAAAAATTTGCGACCTATAGTTTGTACACAATTAACATGGACAGACGGACAGACAGACAGACGGACATAGCTAAATCGAATCAGAAAGTGATTCTGAGTAGATCGGTATACTTATCAATGGGTCTATCTTTCTTCCTTTTGGGTGTTACAAACAAATGCACTATGTTATAATACACTGTACAACAGTAGTGGTGTATGTTTGTTTGTTTGTCGGTTTGTTCGTTTGTTTCCTATAGACTCAAAAACGGCTGAATCGATTACCTTGAAATTTTCACAGATTGTGTAGGTTAGTCTGGTAGGAAACATGGGCTATATAATTTTTGATATCGGGAGGGGGCGGACCCACCCCCTTACCCCAAAAGTACTACCCAAAATAAAAAGGTGGACCGATCGGGACAATATGGGATTCAAATGAAAAGTATTCAAGAGTAGATTACGAATTTTATAATAAAAGTAGGGTCCAAGTAACTGGGGGCCGCCCCAGCCCCAAAACGCCTTAAAATAGGTTTATTTGACGATCATGACAATATGGGACTCAAATGAAAGGAATTCAGGAGTAGATTACGAATATGGCTGGGAAGTAGGAATAGGCTTTATAATTTATTGACAACGGAAGGGGGCGGAACCTCCACCATTATCCAAAAAACACCACCCAAAATCAAAAGTGGACGGATGAGGACAATATTGGTATCAAATGAAAAGTATGCAGGAGTAGATAACGAATCTAGCATACAAATTCATGTTGAAGTATAGGGGATTGACCCGATGAATTCCTTCATCGGCAAGGGCTGCCGCCTCAGTGTACCACACACTGCTACTACAACAACAACCCTCCCCTTATGCCAAAAACACAACCCAAAATCAAAAGTGGACCGATCGGGACAATATAGGTATCAAATGAAAGGTATTGAAGAGTAGAATACGAATTTGGTATTAAAATTTGAGTATAAGTACCCATCGGGCCGCCCCAAACCCAAAACTCTCCCAAACAGACATACAGGACGTTCATTTCAATATGAGGCTCAAATGAAAGGTATTCGGGAGTAGATTTCGAATCTGGCATACAAAATCAGATCGAAGTATAGGGGGTCACGCCACCACTCAAAAACGCCATTAGACCCATCATGACTATATGATACTTGGCTGAACCTATTTGTCTGGAAGCAAACATGGGCTATATAATTTTTAGATATCGAGTGGAGGCGGACCCTACCCCTAACCACAAAAACGTCACCCATATCCGAAAGTGGTCCGATGGGCACAATAAGGGTATCAAATGAAAGGTATTGGAGACCAGAAAATTAATATGGTATTAAAATTTGGGTCCATGGCAATATGGGACTCAAATTAAAGGGATTTGGAAGTGCAGCACGAATTTGATATCCATATATTTGAGTCGAAATGTCTGAGGTCCCATCCCTCACCTAATGAGAACCCTAAGGAAGAACATTACCACCAGGAATCGAGAATGGGCAAATTCTCACACATCAATGAAAGCTTGCCGATTCAAGTTTAAACTCAATGATAAGGGACCTTTTTTATAGCCGAGTCCCTAACGGTGTCCCGCAGTGCGACACCTCTTTGGGGAAAATTTTTTCAATGACCATGCATGGCATTGTGCCCCGCAAACGTCGCCAACATTAAGAGGGGATAAACACCGCTTTGTCCGATGTTCTCGCCAGGATTCGAACGCGTTCAGCGTCATAGGCTACAATGGCACGAATTCGATATTCGCATTCAAGGCGAAGTGTTCCCACCCTAAAAAGATATAAGAGAGTTAAAGAAGACGCAGCGGAGCGGGCCGGGTTCGTCAAGTATAATATATATTCCACAACATCTCTTGCATATATTGGGTTGCCCAAAAAGTAATTGCGGATTTTTCATATAGTCGGCGTTGACAATTTTTTTCACAGCTTGTGACTCTGTAATTGCATTCTTTCTTCTGTCAGTTATCAGCTGTTACTTTTAGCTTGCTTTAGAAAAAAAGTGTAAAAAAGTATATTTGATTAAAGTTCATTCTAAGTTTTATTAAAAATGCATTTACTTCCTTTTAAAAAAATCCGCAATTACTTTTTGGGCAACCCAATATAATATAAATATATACATTCATTAAAAATTCTATTTTGTACACCTCAACATATATCGTTATTCGTTTTTTAATATTAAAATATTAAGTCCTTAAAGGTCCTTGAAGCTGGGTGGCTGGCTGTGTACTCTGGGGAAATTTATTCGTTTTTAATTCCCTTTATACTTGAAATAATTTGTAATCCATGAAACTTTAATTTTGCATAAAATAAATAGACTCTGAAATGTAAATTTACTTTGGCCCATCATCATCGCCAACGGAGGCCATACATTCGAATATTATTTTAAGGAAGCGTTTTTTACGACAATTGTTCGTGCCACTTGCACAAGTGCCAGACTCCTGCCCTAAGCCTCCAGCTGTTTTAACATGTTACATGGGCATAATTCTTCCATCTATACCTTTTGTTGGTACTTAGCATTGATGTTGGCACGGCTCACTAAGAATAATAACACCACTTGCCATTATTTCAAAGGTTCTGGCGTTTTTCAATAACAACAATTCAATGTTTGAATGTGTGTGTGTGTGTGTTAGTATTGTTTGTATAATTTGTACTAAGCTTAAATTGTCTGTTCTTGCTGCTCACTGTCCATTAGAATCTTTCTTCGGAGGCTTCGGTGTTGTCTTGTCTTATTACCATTTTCTTCTTTCACACGTCCTCCCCCAATAAATTAGACTTTTATGTTAATGATTTTCTTCCGTTTTCCGGCTTTTAGTTTGGTACAAAACAAACAACGCAAAAAAATGTAAAAATTCCAAAGACAGTGTAAAAGCGAGAAATAGAGGGAGGTAGAGTGAGAAAGAAGAATTTCAATTTACATATTAAAATATGCCAATAGTAAAAATTGCCAAAGATGGCAAGGATGTGAATGAGGCCGAACAAGCAAAGAAAAGAAAATTAATTCTAAAAGATGGCATTTTAAAATGTTAAGGAACTGTGACAAATCGAAAATGAAAATAAAACAGTATAGACATTTTTAGGTGAAAGGCCACACACAAATTTCTCAACAAAAAGATACGGCAGAAATATCGAACAAAGGGGAGTTAAATCACCTTGAAAAGATTTAAAGCCACAATCAAACATTTGTTTGGTTCCTATTTGGTGAGAAGTTTTCTAAAAATCAGCCAGATAGCCTTAAAAATGCTCTATTATTTGCTGTTGTTCACATTCGCCAATTCAGACAAAAACCTCAAAGAAATAAGAATCTAAAGTGGAAAGTCTGAGTTTGGTATCCCTGCAAAATTAATACGACTCTGCAGGGTTACACTTGCTGAAACACGTTCCTCAGTAAGAATAGGAAAGAATCTCTCCGAAGCATTCAATATCAAATGAGGTTTCAGACAAGGAGACAGCTTATCGTGTGAACTCTTTCACCTGCTGGAGAAGATTATATCCTGCTGAATAAATATGACACACTAATCACAAGAGAACACATGCTATTCGCCTATGACGACGACATCGATATCATAGCTATAATATCTGTAAACGGAAGTAGTAAATGCAACCTTTGAGAGAATCGAAAGAGAATCAGTGAAAATGAGTCTGGCAGTTAATGAAGATAAAACGAAACGTCATGTACAAGCCAGCAGATAAAGAAAATGGAGAAAGTTGGGAACAACAACTTTGAGAGAGTCAGTAACTTTATCTACATCCCAAGTACCGGTGTCTTTTAGCCGCGAATTGCCCGGCTGGCAATGACATAGGAAATGCTCCAAAGTCTCATCATCTACCCCACATGCTATCACTTACCGCACAGATTTTGCATTGTTGAGCTCGTAGTCCTATATGCCCCATCATGATACCAATAGCTTTACTGACCTCCTTCTTACTTCCGTTCAGTTATAGCCTCGTCCTTTCACGATCCGGGTCACCCCATAGGATTTTCGCCGCCCTACCGACTGTTCGCTGTGTAACATGCACGTTCGTCGCCCACGCCTTTAAATCGTCCTGCGTCGACCCGAAAGGCTTCGGGTAAACCAAGTTTATTGACGGCAGTTCTTTGGCCTTCACTGCCAAATCGTCTGCCCTTTCATTGCCCCTCACTCCGTTATGGCACGGCAGCCAAACGATGCGGATTGTGCCATCTTCAGAGAAGGCGTTAATCTCCTTCCTACACTGCAAGACTGTTCGTAACCTTACCTTCCTGGTTTTTATTGCCAATTTTAATGGCAATTTTACTGTCGGTAAAGATGTTCCCACTCAGCACCTCACGCATTCCTTGATCGCCCGGATCCCCACCTGCAGGACCGTATAATGGTCAGGCAGTCCAAAACAGATCTCAGTCCGTGGGTTCTCAATGTAGACCCAAGGCCCAATCTGTACTTTAGCTTTGATCCATCCGTGTAACATGATCTTCGAGATGGCAAGGGTTCCGTCAATCCAAGACTGTACCGCTGGCAACGGTGCCTTGCACTCAACCTCAAGTGTTGTCTCAAGTATTCGATCGGAAATCTCTTCCCTTCCTTCCAGGTTCCCTATCGTGGTCTTGAATATACCTCAATCCATTGACTGCCTCACAATTAATCTGTTTATCAATGGGTCGGATATCTAGAATAGTCTCCAGTGCCAGTGCCCTAGTGTGCGTGGTCCTCATTACTCTGCCTATGCCAAGACAACATGTTCTCTGAACCCGTTGTATGGTCCTTATGTTGTACTTTTTCTCCATAGCAGTCAACCAAACTACTGAGGCGTAAGTAAGTATTGGTCTAATTATGCTCCTGTAGAGCCAGAGGATTATCCTCGGATACAGGCCCCATTTCGAGCCTACGGCCTGTATATATAGTGCCCAACATCTGTGAGCCTTCTTAGTACGCTCTTGAATGTGACACTTCCAATTATGTTTCCTATTCAAGATCACTCCTAAGTACTTGACCTTGTCAAATGCCGAAATCGTTTTGTTGAGAAAAAGTGGTGCGTCAAATTGTCCCAACTTCGTTTTCCTCATGAACAGGCATATTTCAGTGTTCATTGTGTTAACATTGAGACCCCTAGGTCCAGCCCAGTCATATGCCATATGCAAGACCCTTTCGGCCCTTCTGCATAACATTGTCTGCG
Organism: Stomoxys calcitrans; assembly: GCF_963082655.1. Lineage (NCBI taxonomy): Eukaryota > Metazoa > Arthropoda > Insecta > Diptera > Muscidae > Stomoxys > Stomoxys calcitrans. Next base: position 28,794,492 of record NC_081555.1, on the reverse strand, counting down.
TTGCAGAAGGGTTCAAATCTCTCCTCAGTCAGCATCCGTAATAGGTCATTTATGGTGGTCACCTTCACACTCTTTATCGGGAGATCACTCTATATGGCAGTCCGATACGAACCATATTTACGTCACACATCGGGAGGCTTAAAATTACCTACTGTTTTAAATTTCAGCGAAATCGGGTGAAAAATAAAGCTTTTATGGGCTTCAGACCCTTAATCGGGAGATCGGTCTATATGACAGCTGTATCTATATATGGACCGATCTAATCCATATTTAGGTCAAATATCGGTAGGCTTAAAATAGCCCACTGTTGCAAATTTCAGCGAAATCGGGTAATAACTAAAGCTTTAATGGTCTTCACACCCTTAATCGGGAGATCGGTCTATATGGTAGCTATATCTAAATATAGTCTGATCTAAACCATATTTGGGTCAGTTGTCGGGAAGCCTTCAAATACCCAATGTTTCAAATTTCAGCAAAATCGGATGAAAAATAAATTTTTATGGGCATTAGACCCTTTATCGGAAAATCGGTCTATATAGCAGCTATATCCAAATATGGTCCGATTTGACCCGTTCAAGAACTTAACCAGCGTGCATCAAAAAGACGTATCTGTGCGAAATTTCAGCTCAGTATCTTAATTCTTGAAGGCTCTTGAGTGATTACAACAGAGGGACGGACAGACGGATAGACGCACAGACATACGGAGATCGTTAAATCGTCTTAGAATTTTACGACGATCCGAAATATATATACTTTGTAGGGTCGGAAATTGATATTTCGATGTGTTACAAACGGAATGACAAAATTAATATACCCCCTATCCTACGGTAAAAATGAAAATTTTGCCCATGAACATTCCACTAAGGAACAGGGGCAAACTTCTCACATATCAATGAGTACAGTCCGATTCAAGTTTAAGCTCAATGATAAGGGGCCTCCTTTTTATAGCCGAGTCCGAACGGCGTTCCGCAGTGCGACACCTCTTTGGAGAGAAGTTTTACATGACATAGTACCTCGCAAATGTTGCCAGCATTAAGAGGGGAAAACCACCGCTGAAAATTTTTTTCTTATGGTCACGCCAGGATTCGAACCCAGGCTTTCAGCGTCATAAGCGGACATGCTAACCTCTGCGCTACGGTGGCCTCCTACGGTGGTGGGTATAAACTCCAAGCTTAGACTCCAAGTAAGTTTTATCTCGTCTGATGGTATGGGCAGCTGAGATGGCCGATGGTCACTCTACAATTATTAATTTTGGATGCCCATAAATAGCACTCAGAATAACTTTTCTTCCAATCCACTGCCGCACTTAATTTTGAAACTTTTTTCCTAATCTTCGTACATGTTCTCTAAAAGATTCTTATACAATGGCAAATATAAAATTCTTACTCATAAATATAAAACTGCAACAACTTGGTGTTATGTTTTAATCATTTCTCTCCCTATTTCTTCTCTTATTAACCTCCAGCCTTTTAAAAGCCAATTATTTTGGGCCAACCTCAAATGAAAAGTATTTTCCCAAAAGAAATTACAACAAGGCAATAATAATCAACCTACGTTTCGTTTTGTTAAGGCGCCCATCAACGGCGTTATTAAGAAGGACATAGGAAAACATTTTAACACAAGCTCAACTGCTTGCCTAAAAGGTCTATAATTAGGCATTTAAAATTGCTTTTCTTTTGTGGCTTTTCTATCATTTTATGTTTTTTTTTTTTTTTTTGTAAACAAAATTCCCTTTTGATACATCTTCGACAGGCTAGTCCTTTTTCATTGTGGCCAATCCTTTTTTTTTTTTTTTGATAAATACTATGGAACTTTTCTCCTTGCTTAAGGCCGTTTTGTATTTTTTTTTCGTTTTTGTTTTTCGTTCCAAAAGAAGAGTGAAGTGTAAACTTTGTATAAGCACTTTGCAAAAGAAAAAGTTAATAGAAAATAATACATATCTCGTTTATGTTTCAACAATGCAATTAAAAAAGTTCCTTGTTTCTCTGTTTTTGTTGTTGTTTTTCTTTTTTTTTTTTTGTTACAAGGCACAGCACTCCACATTAACAATAGAAACCCTTAAACATCCCCTCTCTTGGGGTTTATTGCAAAAAAGCTACAACTCTACTACCCAAACCTTCTTCCACCACAGCGCTTGTTTGTTAGAAAAATTCAATAAAAAGTTCCCTAAAACTCTTTTTTTGTTGTTAGTAGGCAAATACTACGAAAAAACGGTGGTGAATAACACGAAGAAGTTTCTGGTGCCAAGTCAACAGCAAAGCACCCACAAAAAAAATGGAAGAAGAACATTTTTTTATTTATTTACTTATATGGCTACTTTTTGACAGAGAGCAACTGCATCCGAAATTAAAGGCGTAGAAAATTTGGCATAAGGAGAGGGGACAATATTAAGGATAATAATGAGAGGAACGCGTTATTTTGGCTAAGTGGTGCTATGAGTTCCCCACCAAACAGAACGCTGAAGACTATTCGGCATACGGAGTATGAGCATGTGAAAGAACTCGCAGCTAAGAGACAAAGATTAGGTTAAAACTTCAATCAGCGCGAGCTTCATCTTTTAAAAAAGAATCAACCCGATTGGTCCATAAATGACTGCTTGGCAAGCATCACAAAATTTTACATACTCGAGGTGGCCAACTTTCAAGGCACATGGATCAGCTTCTGAACCCACTAGGATCCCCAAATTTCCCAGACTTGTTGGAAAACTCCTCAACATTGATTGTGTAAAGTTTCGTGTACATATCTCTATACGTCATATGACATATGCAAGACCCTTTCGGCCCTTCTGCATAACATCGTCTGCGTTGCAAAAGGGTTCAAATCTCTCCTCAGTCAGCATCCGTAATAGGTCATTTATGGTGGTCACCTTCACACTCTTTATCGGGAGATCAGTCTATATGGCAGCTATATCTAAATATAGTCCGATACGAACCATATTTACGGCACACGTCGGGAGGCTTAAAATTACCCACTGTTTTAAATTTCAGTGAAATCGGGTAAAAAATAAAGTTTTATGGGCTTCAGACCTTTAATCGGGAGATCGGTCTATATGGCAGCTGTATCTATATATGGACCGATCTAATCCATATTTAGGTCAAATATCGGTAGGCTTAAAATAACCCACTGTTGCAAATTTCAGCGAAATCGGGTAAAAAATAAAGCTTTAATGGTCTTCACACCCTTTATCGAGAGATCGGTCTATACGGTAGCTATATCTAAATATAGTCTGATCTAAACCATATTTGGGTCAGTTGTCGGGAAGCCTTCAAATACTCAATGTTTCAAATTTCGGCAATCGGATGAAAAATAAATTTTTATGGGCATTAGATCCTTTATTGGAAAATCGGTCTATATAGCAGCTATATCCAAACATGGTCCGATTTGACCCGTTCAAGAACTTAACCAGCGTGCATCAAAAAGACGTATCTGTGCCAAATTTCAGCTCAGTATCTTAATTCTTGAAGGCTCTAGAGTGATTACAACAGACGGACGGACAGACGGATAGACGCACAGACATACGGAGATCGTTAAATCGTCTTAGAATTTTAAGACGATCCGAAATATATATACTTTGTAGGGTCGGAAATTGATATTTCGATGTGTTACAAACGGAATGACAAAATTAATATACCCCCTATCCTACGGTAAAAATGCAAATTTTGCCCATGAACATTCCACTAAGGAACAGGGGCAAACTTCTCACATATCAATGAGTGCAGTCCGATTCAAGTTTAAGCTCAATGATAGGGAGCCTCCTTTTTATAGCCGAGTCCGAACGGCGTGCCGCAGTGCGACACCTCTTTGGAGAGAAGTTTTACATGGAATAGTACCTCGCAAATGTTGCCAGCATTAGGAGGGGAAAACCACCGCTGAAAATTTTTTTCTGATGGTCACGCCAGGATTCGAACCCAGGCTTTCAGCGTCATAGGCGGACATGCTAACCTCTGCGCTACGACCAAATTTCCCAGACTTGTTGGAAAACTCCTCAACATTGATTGTGTAAAGTTTCGTGTACATATCTCTATACGTTCAAAAGTTTCAGAATTATTTCCAAGATTTTTCGATTCTGCAGCACTCCGCATCGTTAGAAAGCTGCTACCAGTTTGCCTACACCAAGCATCGATCAGTTGATAGTATCCTCAACGGCGTGGTGAGTTACATAGAGGGAAACTTGGAGACAGGTGAATTCACTTTTGCGGCCTTTTTGAATATAAAATGGGCTTTTTATAACGTGGAGTTGGGCTACATTCGTGTTTCTATGGTTGATATGAGAGTTTCACTCTCTTTTAATGAACTGAATTAATACTATGCTGAAGGGAAGAATAATCAATGTATCACTGATTGAGAGATCGGTGAGGAAGATTGTGATCACGGGGCCGCTACAGGGAGGGGTTTTATCCCCTCTCTGGTGGCTCTTGATTGCAAATTTTCCCAGAAACATTCCAGTAAGGAACAGGGGCAAACGTCTCACATATCAATGAGTGCTGTCCTGTTCAATTTTAAGGTCAATGATAAGGGACCTCCTTTTTATAGTCGATTTCGAACTGCGTGCCTTTAGACGACACCTCTTTGGGGAGAAGTTTTTACATGGCAAATATATTTTCATCACAAATTTGGTCAGGATTAGAAGGGAATAGCAACCGCTGAAATTCCTGCCATGACCAGCCGTTCAGCGTCATGGGCGGACATTCTAACCTCTGCGTTACGGTGGCCTCCATTATCAATGTTATTCTCAGATCCTTCGAGGAGGAAGGAGTAAACGTGGTTTCCTATACTGATGACCTCCATTATCAATGTGATTCTCACATCCTTCAAGGAGGAAGGAGTTATTTTGATAGGCGGTTGTTGTTGTTGTAGCAGTGTGTTGTATACAGAGGCTGCAACACTTGTCGATGAAGGATTTCATCGAGTCAATCCGGTACGTACAAGCGGCTGTTGCTTTCTCTCTACTATCACGTCGTTATTTTGATAGGCGGTTGTTGTTGTTGTAGCAGTGTGTTGTATACAGAGGCTGCAACACTTGTCGATGAAGGATTACATCCAATCCCATGGCAGCCGGTTGTACGTACCGGATTGACTCGATGGACTTCTTCATCGGCAAGGGCTGCCGCCTCAGTGTATAACTCACTGCTACAACAACAACAACAACAACAAGGATTACATCGGGTCAATCCGGTAGGTACAACCGGCTGTTGCATTCTCCCTACTATCACGGATATTCTTTAGGTCGCGCCAAACAAGCTGTCTAGATAGGCAAGGGCCAAGGGGCTTGCCATAAGCCCCAAAAAGATAGAGCTGGTGTTGTTCACAAAAAGGAGACGTATGGTGAGTTCAGGGGACCGGTACTTAGTGGAGTGGAACTGCCGATCTCTCGGTGGGCTAAGCAAGCTACGAAATTGAACTAGAGAAGAAACATTGAGGAGAGAGTCAATCGCCAGCTGAATGCGCTCCACTGATGTCACAACTTGATGGGTTGGAGTTAGGAACTAAGACCAAGGACTCTCCTGTTGATGCACACTGCTGTGGTTCGACTGATGCTCATCAAGCACGAAGGGTGCTATGTGTGGCACCGAGTTCTTAAGACAGTGGGTCTAATCAGTATGATGGAGGTGAAACAGGGTATTGCGACGGTACTGATATCGGGAGTGAGGAGAAGTGCTCCAAGAGCAGCACTAAATGCAATACTTGATCTGATACCATTGTACTTGTGCGTGGAGTGCGCGGCGTTGATTATTGCCCTCAGACTGAGGCAGTCAGGGACATGGCGCACTTTGGATTTCGAGCATTCGTTTGTTTTGCTGAAGGCCGGTGGCGTGGGATGACTACGTGGCATTGGTGACGCGACGGACTATATCCGGGTTGGTCTTTGTTCGATTGCTGGAAGTTGTGTTCGCGGAGATAGAGCTTTTGGCTGGGGGCCCTTCTTAGATTCCTTTATTTACACAGATGGGCTCGATATGGATGGGGGCGCTGTGGCAGGGAATTCCTAGGAATTAGGGAGTCCCATTGCCTTATGGACGGCAAAGACACTGCACAGCGTCTTGGATGAAATCCTGCGTTATGACTTCCAACAACTATGTTAAGTATGGTATAAATTGGTTCAAAATCTGATATACCTTCAATATAAACCGATCTCGGATTTTGGCTTCTTGCATCTCTAGAGGGGGCAATTATTATTCGATTGGGCTGGAATTTCAAGTGTAAAGTTAGCTTTTGATTTCCAATAACTACGCCAAGTATGGTCTAAATCGGTTCAAAAACTGATATAGCTCCCAAATAAACTGAACTCCCGATTATACTTCTTGAGTCCTAGAGTGCGCAATTATTAACCAAATTGGTTGAAATTTAGTATGAAGTGTTTTGTATTGATTACCAATGGTTGTGCCAAATATGGTCTGAATCGGTTTATAACCTGATATAGCTCCCGTGTAAACCGATCTTCCAATTTTACTTATTGAACCCCTATAGGGCGCAATTCTTATCCCATTTGACTAAAATTTTGCATAATGGCGTCTACTGTGGTCTTCAACATCCAAACCAAGACTAAACGAATCGGGCCATAACTTGATATAGATCCAATAGAAAAGCTATTCTAAGCAGCTAGCTGTAGCGTTCGACCGCTATCGTGATTTCGAGAGACGGATGGATGGAAACATGGTAAGATTGAATCCGAACGTCGAGACGATAAAAAATATATATACATTATGGGGTCTTAGACGAATATGTCGAGGTGTTACAAACGGAATGACTAATCTAGTCATTATGCCCCCATCCTATAGTGGTGGGTATAAAAATCGAATACTAAACAAATTTGTCCAAGTTTAATTTTCGTTTGGTTAGAACTGTGTCACCGTAGCGCAGAGTTTACCATGTCCGTCTATGACGCTGAACGCCTAGGTTCAAATCCTGGCGAGAACATCAGAAAATTTTCAGCGGTGGATGTCCCTTCCTAATGCTGGTGACATTTGATTTGATTTTTTGCCATGTATAATTTTCTCTTCAAAGAGGTGTCGCCCTTCGGACTCAGCTATCGGACCTTATAATTGAGCTTGAACTTGAATCGGACAGTACTCACTGTTATGTGAGAAGTTTGCGGCTGTTTCTCAATGAAATGTTCATGGGCAAATTTGCGTTTGCGGACCTCCGCCATATACCTCATCTTACGCCTTTGTTATCCACTTAAAACATTTGCTCACCAAATAAATTTAAGTGAATTCAGAATTTTATCTATATTTTATGGCTTTTGCAAGTCTTGGGGAAAAAATTTAACTGCTCTTTGCCAAACAAAACCAAGCCAAAAAATTTGATTTGAACCTGCTTCATCTTATTCCGCATAGTATATGTATATTAAATTTTATTTTATTATTCCTTGCAATTGCTGACCACATTGTGCAATATGTAATATCGAAAGACAGGTCGTGCCCTCCACCCCACCCCCCATCCAACACATGCCAAATATAGAATGTTAAGAAAAATCCTCTCCACCAACCATCCCCAATTGTTACCTATGCAGTTTTAACATCAACCCACAATTCTTGAATATATGACCAAGGCTTTTTGTGTAGAGGTATATAAATAAAAAGGAAGTTCAATTCACTCCCACATTTGGCGTTACATGCATCACCACCTCCCTGCCATTCTAATGGCTGTAGGAAGACCAATAAAATTCTAACTTGCCGGAGTATTTTTTTCTTTCTCTTCCCTATTCAGCTACACTTCCTGTGCAACATTCAAAAATGTTCGCATAAACGACACACGGATGACTATTGCTATAACAAAGCCATTAAAAAAGAAGCACGAGGGGCTACACTAAAGTCGCCCAAGGGGAATTTAACATGATTCAGCCTTTAGATGATCATAAACTCGAAAGGTAATACCATATTATCGTAAATCATCTTATTTATTGTTGGATACCATTAAACCAAGAAGAAAAACAACAACAGCTAAAAGTCAAATAAAAAATATACTTTTGAGATCTAATGCACAAGAAAACGGTGTTAAATGGCCTTCTTCTAATGCCAGAGATGTATGAAATCCAATATGAACCCAGGATTGACTAAATAACACAGAATCTTAGCCCAAAACTTAATGAAAAGGGAGTGGGGACGTCTTTTAAGGAAACCCTCTGTAAGGCGAGTATGGCATTGTGCCTGGGAAATCTGTAACTGTTTATACGTCATTTTAATGAATTTATTGATCACATCCCCCCTTTTTATAATCATCAGACATCAGCTACCTTTTGAGTCTTAGAAGAAACTCCTAAAGCTTTTTATATGTCGCACACTGGGAGAAAATCGAAAAAAAATAGTAAAAAAATATGCCGTGTGAGAACGGCTATCGATGTCTCTTTGAAATTTGGTATGGCTAGAGCTGAATTGTAAGTGAGATCATGTGCAAAATTTCAAGTCCCTAGGCGCTTTTTGGCAGGCCCCTAAAGTTGGTCACCTCGGTATTTCGAAAATTGTGCGGGCTGCCAAAACTTCATTGGAGGCCACCGTAGCGCAGAGGTTAGCATGTCCGCCTATGACGCTGGGTTCGAATCCTGGCGAGACCGTCAGAAAAAATTTTCAGCGGTGGTTTTCCCCTCCTAATGCTGGCAACATTTGTGAGGTACTATGCCACGTAAAACTTCTCTCCAAAGAGGTGTCGCACTGCGGCACGCCGTTCGGACTCGGCTATAAAAAGGAGGCCCCTTATCATTGCGCTCACAAACTTAAAATCGGACTGCACTCATTGATATGTGAGAAGTTTGCCCCAGTTCCTTAGTGGAATGTTCATGGGCAAAATTTGCATTTTTCCAAAACTTCGTTTGTGGTACGATTTTCAAAATTTTTGAGGATAGTGCTCAAAAATCCGTACAAAAAAGGCCGCTTGAGGGGCACAATATCTCCACTGGTTTCGAGGATATAGGAGTTTTAATTTCCATTTGTTGAAATGTTGGCAGAGAGACTGGCTTCGAATATAGACTTATCTCTCGATTTAGAGTCTTAAGCCCTTAAAAATAGCATTTATCATAATAAAAATACAAATACAATACAAATTGTCTGTTTTTGCAGAAATTTAGAATAGCGAGTTGTACTTAGGCCTCCGATATCCACACCGAATATGGTTCATATCAGGCCATATTTACTATAGCTATAGGAAATATTTACTATAGCATATAGACCGATCTGCCGATTCAAGGTCTTTTATTACCCGATTTCGTTGAAACTTAGAACAGTGAGTTTTATATGTCGACATCCAAACTAGAATATGGACCATATTTTGATATGGTTGTTATATAGACCGATCCACAAATTTATGGTCTTAAGCCCATAACAGGCGCATTTGTTGTCGGATTTCGCAGAAATTTTGAACAGCGAGTTGTACTAAGGCAGCCGATATCCGGACCGCCGCATTATCTATAGCTGCCATATACACCGATTTGTCATTTCAGCATTTTAATCCCATGAAAGGCGCATTTATTATCGCGATTTCGCTGAAATTTTAAAATGTAATCTGTAAAAGGTTTCTCGACACCTGAATCAAATATGAACCAGATTAGCTCATATTTGGATATTAATATGGATCAAGTAGGGTTATAATCTATTATATAACCAATAAAGAATGGCAAAAGTCGGGCGGTGCCGACTTTACAATACCCTACACCTACACTATAGGTACAAAGTATATCTATATCTAATTCTGAACCAATTTTGACGGACCTCGGCGGATCTTTTCGGATGGATTAATAAATAATCAAATTTCAAGCAAATATGTTCAAACTGGATAAATTCGGTGGACAAATGAAAACATTGTAAATTAGCCAAAATCTGACGAACATATATATGAGAGCTACATCTAAATCTGAACCGATTTCAACCAAACTTCGTAGATATTGTGGTAGGCACCGAGGAAAGAGTTGTGCACAATTTGGGCAATATTGGCCAATAATGCGCTTGCAGTAACCCTAGAAGAGAAAATCGGTCGAAATACATATATGGCCGCTATATCCAAATCTAAACCGATTTTTTCCAATTTCAATAGGCTTCGTCTCTAGGCCGAAAAACATGCTCATACCAAATTTAAAGACGATCGGATGAAAACTGCGACCTGTTTATTTGTTCGCAAATTAACATGGACAGATGAACAGACAGACAGGCGGACGTGGCTAAATCGATCAATGGGTCTATCTCTGTTCCTTCTGGGTGTTACAAACAAATGCACTAAGTTATAATATCCTGTACCACAGTAGTGGTGTAGGGTGAAAAATGAAATGGTTGCGCTTTATTTGTTTGTTTCTTTATTAGTCTGTTTGCCTGTTCCGTATAGACTCAGAAAAGGTATAGGTGGAGCGCCCGGATTTTTTGTTATCCGAAGGGGGAGACGGACCCTCCCCCATACCCCTATTTTCAAAAACGCCAGATCTCAGAGATGGGTGACCGATTCAAGCGAAATTTTGCATGCTACCTTTTGGAAAACAAAAACACGAAATTGGAATACAATTTTGGGGTCAAATAAACTGGGGGAACGTACCATCCTAAAACCCACCCGAACGGACAGGTTAACCGATTGGGACAATATCAAATGAAAGGTATTTAAGAGTAGAGTATGACTATATATATGACCCCAATGGAAGGTATTCGAGAGTAGAGTATTAATATGATATTAAAATTGGATCCTAGTACAAAGGGAGCCGTCCCAAGCCGATAACCGCCCAAAATCAAAGTGGACCCACCGGGACAATATTTGGGCGTTAAATACGAATATGATGTCAAAAATTTAATCCAGGTATCTAGGGCGCCACCCATAGCCCAAAACCGCATCACAAGTACCGCCCAAAATCGAAACCGGACCGATCGGGACCATATGGGACTATAATGAGAGGTATTCGAGAGTAGAGTATGAATATGATAATCGAATATTAAAAATTGGATGTAATTACCAAGGGGGCTGCCCCATAACCAAGACCGTCTCAAGCGGCCATATTAGACAATCATGACAATATGGAACTCAAACAAATTGGAAGAGGTAACAATGCATCCAGAAAAAGTCACAGTTTGGTGCGATTTATGGGCTGGTGGCAACATTGGGCCGCACTTCTTCAAAGATGATGCGAATCGTAACGTAACTGTGAATAGTGACAGGCGAGTTCGCTGAACATTTTATTTCACATTCAGGACCGGTCAATTGGATCGTGCGATTTAACGTCTTTAGATTATTTTTTGTGGGGCTATGTTAAAGCTTATGTCTATATAGACAAGCCCGCTTCAATTGTGGCATTGGAAGACAACATTGAAGCATTTGTTCGTGACACACCGGCCGGAATATTGGAAAGAGTATATTGAAATTGGACTAAGCGGATAGACCATTTGAGGCGAAGTCACGGTCAACATTTGCATGAAATAATCTTTAAACATTAATTTATATGAACCGTACTATCAATTTATATAAAGATTTCAAAATTTTTTATGAATTTTATGTGTTCTTTATTTTGTATATCAATTTTGTCATACATCGAAATATCCATTTTCGAACCTATAAAGTATATATATTCTTGATCAGCGTAAAAATCTAAGACGATCTAGACATGTCCGTCCGTCAAAATTGCAAATTGCAAATTTTGCCCATGAACATTCCACAAAGGAACATGGGCAAACTTCTCACCTATCAATGAGTGCAGTCCGATTTAAGTTTAAGCTCAATGATAAGTGGCCTCCTTTTTATAGCCGAGTCCGAACGGCGTGCCGGAGTGCGACACCTCTTTGGAGAGAAGTTTGTCCGTCCGTCAGTCTGTTGAAATCACGCTACAGTCTTCAAAGAGACATTGAACTGAAACTTTGCACACACTCTTTTTTTTGTCCATAAACAGTTTAAGTTCGAAGATGGGCTATATCGGACTATATCTTGATATAGCTCCCATATAGACCGATCCGCCGATTTAGGGTCTTAGGCCCATAAAAGCCACATTTATTATCCGATTTTGCTGAAATTTGGGACAGTGAGTTGTGTTAGGCCCTTCGACATGCTTCGCCAACTTGGCCCAGATCGGTCCAGATTTGGATATAGCTGCCATATAGACCGATCTCTCGCTTTAAGGTTTTGGGCCCATAAAAGGCGCATTTATTGTCCGATGTCGTTGAAATTTGGGACAGTGAGTTATGTTAGGCTCTTGGATATTTTTCTGCAACTTGGCCCACATCGGTCCAGATTTGGATAAAGCTGCCGTATAGACCGATATCTCGATTTAAAGCCTTGGCACACAAAAGGAGCACTTATAATCCGATTTCACTGAAATTTGCCAAATCGAAACACATAGCTGATATGGGGAGAAGCGTATGCATTTTTCACCGGATTTGGATGAAAGCCCACCACCCAAGGTGGTGGGTATCCAAAGTTCGGCCCGGCCGAACTTAACACCTTTTTACTTGATTTTTTTGAAAAACTCTCCTACATCACTTAAAAAATTACCCTTTATATACATTTTTATTTGGAATTTAAAAGTTTTAATATATATGGGACTATCTCTTTCTGTGCCACCTTCAAATTAATACAATGGAAATTAAATCCAAGTGTATCAAAGTACCCTTCGGTTTATTACCGTGGTTCCCAAAATAAAACAATACCAATTTCAAGTTTCAATTCGGTCTCTTTTTTATGGAATTGAAAAAAACAATTTCTTTCTTTGAATAAATAAAAGAAAAGAAAAGAATAACTCAATTAAATACATAATTAAAAATCCAATTCACCTTTTGTCTCATTTGTCCTTCCTTCCTTCGTTTTATCCTATCTATCTTCTTAACCTACATTTTTAAAATTCAACAGCGAAAAAATTAATCCAATTAACATTTTAAATGTTGCAGTTATATTTAATTACTTTTTAAATTGTCTTCCATTAATAAAACGAAAGAAGCTGAGAAGAACGGCCATGCATACACCTTGGTATTCCAAATTCACACTTGTAATTGATATTCCTTGAGCTTAAGCTTAAAATAAGAAGGCGAACTTTTTCAAAGACCCTTCTTGTGCCCAATATCCTATCCTAGCCTAGCCATGCTGAAAGCAAAGGATAGGAATAAATAACTACGAAATGCTATTCGTTCGTTACAATGTAGACGGCTTGTTACGAGAATTGTGGAAAATTTAATGGAATATAAAATACGAGAATATTGTATGCCCTCGAATAAATTCATATCAAAATGGCAAAACAAAAATAAAATGTTTGTACCATTTCTGCCTACTACATGCAATTCAATGTAGCATATTTCCTCTGAGGAGGGGGGAGCAGAAATGTCTACCCGACTATCTGACATGCAGCTATGCATGGCAATGATGTTGATGATGATGCGGCTCTGCGGCTGTTGGTCAGTAAATTCGTTTTTGCAATTGTGTATTAAAAATTCATAGGGATATAATACATATATAATTGGAGAGGCAGGAGCTACTATATAAGCAAAGATATACACAATTTTATGCTATTTGCTCTTTGATATGCCCATCAATTATTCCAAAAAAGGCTTTACACAGAAAATAAATCAATAACAATGTTATAGCTGTGAAAAGAATTGAAGCCAAGGAATTAATTCATAACACAATATCTTCTGTATCATATGTATGGTAGATGTAAAGTATTCATGTTTTACATATTATTTCAACGTTTTTTTACTTTGTTATAAATATGCCCTTAAATTAAGGACATTTGTCTTTACATTAAATACCTTGTCTAAGAAAATACGTTTTTTGTTGGTGCTGTCTGCATATTTCATAGCCATTTTATGTATGACTTGTTTTTAATGCACACCATCATAAGTCCTTGTATCCTTGCTGCCTTTCTCCACCTCCTTTATTTATATTTTCTGTGTGCATTTAGTACTTACTATAAATGTGCTTTGTTAATTATTCCAACGTTTTTATTTTTCTTTCTTTCTGCTCTTTTATAGCAAATAAATCTAATTGTATTCCTCGCTCGTAAGAAAATTTATTATTTTTTATACAAATTAAAATAAGAATAGAAAGCCGTTCTGGAAAATTTTCAAATTCAACTTTTGCCCATGAACATTCCACTAAGGAACAGGGGCAAACTTCTCACCTTTCAATGAGTGCAGTTCGATTCAAGTTTAAGCTCAATGATAAGGGGCCTCTTTTTTATAGTCGAGTCCGAACGGCGTACCTCAGTGCGACACCTCTTTGGAGAGAAGTTTTACATGGCATAGTACCTCACAAATGTTGCCAGCATTAGGAGGGGAAAACCACCGCTGAAAATTTTTTCTGATGGTCTCGCCAGGATTCGAACCCAGGCGTTCAGCGTCATAGGCGGACATGCTAACCTCTGTGCTACGGTGGTGTTACCATGTTACCATGCGGTAAGTGATTCAGACAAAAACCAGTCATAGAAAAACACCACCTCAAAAATTTCATGTAAGTCGTTTAATAATTGCGACCTCCTGAGGGCGATAGGTTTATATGGCAACTACTATATCAGGTTATATACCGATTTAGACCATACTTGGAACAGTTGTTGAAAGTCATACTAAAACGACATATGCAAAATTTCATCCATATTGGATAAGAGTTGCGACCTATAGAAGCCCAAGAAGTCTAATCGGGAGATCGGTATATATGGCGGCTAAATCAGGATATGGACTGATTTCGACCATACTTGACACAGTTGTTGGAAGTCAAAATTAAACACTTCATGGAAAAATTCAGCCAAATCGGATAGGACTTGCGCCCTCTAGAAGCTGCAGAAGTCAAAACCCAAGATCGGTTTAAATTGCAGCTATATCAGGTTATGAACTGATTTTAACCACACTTAGCACAGTTGTTGAAAGTCTTAACGAAACACGTCACCCAAAATTTCAGACAAATCGGATAGGAATTGCACCCTCAAGCTTTACTCTTTCGAAAGTTAGCGTGCTTACGACGGGGGTTGGAGAGATATGGCATCGACTTAAAATGTCATGACGATCAAGAATATATATACTTTGTGGGATCTTAGATACATATTTCGAGGTGTTACAAACGGAATGACGAAATTAGTATACCCCGACAACGTCAGATCGAGTATTATACAGAATAACTCTGCAGGGGCTCGCCCGTAGACCATCTAGTACCGAGAATCCACCAGGACCGAAAGTTTCGGCACGGACGCAATATTTACAGGACCCAACCTCATATAAACCAACACACTAACACAAGAATTCTACATCAACAGCCAACATTACACTGATTGCACAAAACAACGCCTTTGCGAGGTTACTTGCGACAGACTTTCAGTAGTTGGACCAATTCAGATTTACGAAACAGATGAAGCAAAGATCCAATCCTCAAAACCTCCTCGCAAGAGGAATAGCGAAAAGAACGAAACACCGGCGAGCAGCAATGGAAAGTAATCTATAAATGCTCGGTGCGGTATCTGAAGAAGAAGGTCTAGAGCAGCGATGCCCAGCCCTTTACGGTAACGTTGATGGCAAGTCACACGCATTCTTATTCTCTTTGCTTCAATCGTTATTGAGACAGCAACGAATAATTTTATTTTTTTAAACAATGATTTTTCTTAATTCAACGCTTCGAAGGTATGAAAAAACATAAATTTTTTTTAAATTCTTTTTTATACCCTCCAACATAGGATGGAAGTATAATAAATTTGCCATTCCGTTTGTAACCCCTCGAAAGACCCCATAAGGTATATATATTCTTGAGCACCTCGACGATCTAAGTCGATTTAGCCATGTCCGTCCGTCCGTCTGTCGAAATTACGATAGCGGTTGAACACGTAAAGTTAGCCGATTGAAAAATTTGCATAGATACTTAGAATTTATGCGATCCGGGTGATCACGGAATGCGTGAAGTGGTGTGGTGCTAACGCGAGGATGTCGAGTGTGAACATCTTTATGGACAGTAAAATTGCCATAAGGACAATAACAACCAGGACGGTAATGTCACGAACAGTCTTGCAGCGTAAGAAGGAGATTAACGCCTTCTCTGAAGATGGCTAAATCCGCATCGTTTGGGTGCCGCGCAATAACGGAGTAAGGGGAAATGAAAGGGCAAACGATTTGACGGTGAAGGCCGGTGGACTGCTGTCAATAAACTTGGTTAACCCGAAGCCTTACGGGTCGACGCAGTCCGAGTTAAGGGAGTGGGGGGCGAATGCGTATGCATTGTGGAACAGCCAAACGGTCGGTAGGACGGCGAAAATCCTATGGCGGGATCCAGATAATGAGAAGACAAGGCTATTACTGAAAGGTAGCAAGAAGGAGGTCAGTATAGATATTGATATCATAGCGGGACACTGCCCACTTATGCAATATCGGTGCGGTAAGTGATGATATGTTGGAGCATTTCCAATGACATTGCCCTACTTTCGAGTCTAAAAGACATCGGTAGTTAGGTGGGGACACAATACCAGAAATTAACTAACTTTGGGGAATGGTATGAAAAAACAATTAAGGATTTTGTAAGTAGCACGGAATTCCTAAATTAAAATTTTCTTTTTAGAGATTACTGGCATAGTTGTATGTCCATGGGGCGTGGCATGGGGCGGATTAATATCTGCACCCTCTTTTCAACCCAACCTAACCTAGTATTTATGTACACAGAAGAAAACAACTCATAGAAAAAACCAACTACTAAATTTGTATGTGAATCTTTACATTCTCAGCGAATTTTAGCATTGAATCGAAAATATTATTTCTTGAAGTACGTGAGGAGGCCACCGTAGCGCAGATGTTAGCATGTCCACCCATGATGCTGAACGCCTGGTTTCGAATCCTGGGAGGAACATCAGAAAAATTTTCGGCGGTGGTTATCCCCTCCTAATGCTGGCGACATTTGTGAGGTACTTTGCCGTGTAAAACTTCTCTCTAAAGAGGTGCATCTTTGCGGGACGCCGTTCGGACTCGGCTATAAAAAGGAGATCCCTTATCATTGAGCTTAACATTGAATCGGACAGCACTCATTGTTTTGTGAGAACTTTGCCCCAGTTCCTTAATGGAATGATTTAAAAAACCTGTGTTTCGAGTCCCCCGGTAGGCAAACAAAAATTTTAGAAAATTTGGCATAAAAAAATATAAATTTCGTATTCAGAAAAAAATTTTTTAGAGTTCTTTTCCCCTTTTTTTAATTTAATTAATTGAGACGCTTATTACTGTGCAGCAGTACTTATTGATTTATTTCATCATAAGGAAGATGATGTCGGTAGGCTAGAAAATGGGTGCAAGACTACCTAACATGAGATCATAAGTTCAATACTCTGCGGCACCAAAATTATTAAAATTCGTTTTTTGAAGGGTAACTGTAGAGAGTGACGAAGGAAAACCCGAGAGCAGCGGTAAAACGAACGAACGAGACAATGCGAGCCGAACAAAAAAAAACAAAAACACCACCACCCTAAACAAAGCACATGCGTTAGCTGGTAGATGATTTTTTGCCTTGCTTATCGATATATTGTTGTTGTTATATGTTGGCTTGCAAAGAGTGCCTTTTAACAAGAAATTTGTACTTTGGGTCGTTGAGATTCAAAATAAATTGTTGAAGGAAAATTAACAAATTTCGTAGTTATTTTTTCGATCAAAGTTGTTGTTTTTTAAATTTATTTTCATCTGTGTAGGTCGTTGGGAATTGCAAATGGGCAATATCGTTCAGATTTCGATGTGGCTCCCACATAAACTGATCTGCTGATTTGATTTCTTGAGCCCCTGGAAGTCACAATTTTTCTCCGATTTGGCTGAAATTTTGCATGTAGTGTTCTGTTATGACTTCCAAAAACTGTGCCAAGTACGGTTCAAATCAGTCTATAACCTGATATAGCTCTTATGTAAGCCGGTCATCATCCTTGTTCGGTTCCTAGAAGCTTTAATTTTTGCTGGTTTGACAAAAGTTTGGTATGTAGAATAAAATTATTAGTGGTGGTTTCCCCAGATTCGGCCCGGTTTTTACTTGTTTTTTCTTCGAGGAGCGAAATGAAAACACGGCCGCTCCAATCAACAGATATAATTAATAAAGTTGAAACAGCAGGTTTTTTTAGTTGTAATAGCAGGCGGAAAAGTTTGCTAAACCTACAAACCTTTGTTTGCTGAAACAGCACTCATGTCTGCTTTTCCATTTTTAGCAGATAAAAGCTATTGCTTTAGCAAACATATTTGCTATTTGGATTAACAAATTTCGTTGAATGTAACCTATTTATCATACACCATTGAAAATTAATCCTTATATACTATTTCCAACTTATTTTACTTTCTTATCTCTTTAGTTATAAACAATACAAATACAATTTGTTATCTCTTACCTTTTTTCTTGGTGTAAGATCTTTCCAGTTGATATATGATTTAAACTTTTAACAACTCGAAGTTTGATCGCGTTTCGCTCCGGAATCTTGGTTTTATTTATTTTTTGGTTAAAAAATCACTTTGTCTTAACGATATATGTTTTAAGTTTGTTGGCTTTCCTTTAAAAATGGTTTTTTTTTTTGTTTAAATTTTTGGATTTTTTTTTCAGTTTCTTATAAAATGTTTGTTTTCTTTTGTATTTTTTTTTGTTATAAAAACAGTTTATATTAAAAAAATTATCATTAAAGTCACAAACCCTTTTTTATTGCAGTGCTTTTTTTTAATATACTTTTTTTTTAAGTTTTTCGTTTTACTTATGAAGTAGTTTTAAACTTTATAGTTTGTTGTTGTTGTTGTTGGTTGATGAGTTCAAAAATTTGGCCTTTCTTTAAAAAGTGTCTTTCTTATTTGTTAACCGTTGAAGTATGTTCTCTTTTTGTTTTGTCTTAAATTTTTTTATTTTAAAAGAACTTAAAATTTCGTCGTCTTTTTGCTAAAATCGTTGGAAGTCCTTTTTTGTAGGTGTTGCTTGGTGTGTGAACATGTGTGTGTGTGTGTTTGTATGTAAGTGTATGGGCGTGGATCTTTTTTGTGGGGCTTAATCCTCTTTCTCTCTGTATCTTTTTTGGGTGAATTATAATTATGAAAGTCTTTGCTCAAAATTCTTAAACACTCAATATATATTTTTGTGTAAATATATAAAACATCAATATTTTATTTTGGGGGGAGTTTTCTTTACGTTTTTGTTTTTCTTTTTTTCTAAAAAAATGGTTTTCACTTATAATCGTTTGCTTACACTTATTTTCTATATAAAATGCATACACACCATTTATGAAAATTGCTTATATTTGATTTACTTTTTGGGGGGAGATTTTTGTCTTCAACTTTTTAAGCCGCTTGTCGCTTAGTGTGGTAAAATTTTTGAACAACTTCTTGAAGGTTGTTTTTTTGCATATAGCCGGCGTTGAGTTCTTAAAAAATATTCACTCTTTTTATGATCAGACCACAACTTTTCTTTTGGGATTCATAGGGGGGGGCGAAATTCTCTCTGGAAAACTTCTTGGTTGTCCTTTGGTTTGTCTCTTGTGTATATATCAATACTGCAGATTGTTTTTGTTTTTTGAGTTTAGGCGCGCTTCCAATCCTTAATTCGCGTTTAAATTCGTTCTTTTCTCCGTTTCGTGTTTTTGCTTCAAATCATGTGGAATTTTACTTTTAAATGGAACATTTGATGGACGCAGATTCTTTAAAGAACACTGAAAGCAAATGAGAAGAAGGAAGGCAATATTGTTAAAAATAACTAAACACTAAGTTAGGTTAGTTAAGATGATAGTGGCAGTCTGCAATCAGACTCAATTAGGCATTTCAGTTCAATATGATACCACAAGAACAAGAAAAAGAGGATTTATACTACAGGGTACGCCACACAGTGGGAGAAAATCAAAAACAAACCAGTAAGGAAAGGCAAAAGTCGGGCGAAGCCGACTATATAATATCCTACCACCAAGTCTACATACTACGATTAATACATGGAACCTATGTTAAAATGAAGCAGTCTTTAATTTTGAATACCTATTGAAATAGTTTTTTTAAGATCGGACCAAAATTATGGCTACTACAGCCCTAATGGGCCATATAGGATGAAAGATATATATCAGAGATATATCTTAATCTGGCTCGACTTTGATGAAATTTTGCACACGTATGCGATCGTCAAATAAAACATTTCGTGCTAAATTTTTTAAAGATCGGACCAAAATTGTGGCTTCTACAGTCTTGAAAGGCCATATGGGTGAGATATGTAGGGGAGATGTATCTAAATCAGACCCAACTTTGATGAATTTATGCACACGTTTTGGGAAGTCAAATAATACATCTAGTGCTAATTTTTGCACAAGTATTGAGACGTTAAATAAAATACCTCATGCAAAATTTTGTAAAGATCGGATGAAAATTACGGGCGAGTACGGGCTGCAAATGCCATATCGGATGAAAGGTATATATGGGAGCTATATCTAAATCTGCACCAATTTTTTTTCAAAATCAATGGCGTTCGTCCGTTGCAAACAAATTTACACAAAGTTATAATATATAACAAGTAAAATATATGCCGTGTGAGAGGTTAGACCTGAGGTGTCAGAGATCGAGATCGTGTTCAAAATGTTAAGGCCGTAGGTTGTCAGGGTGCCTTTTGGCCGATCCCTAATATTTCGAAAATTTCTTTGGGCTGCAAAATCTTCGTTTGCCGTCCGATTTCCGATGTAGTCAAAATTTGGGACAGTGAGTTGTGTTAGGCCCATCGACATCCTTCCTCAATTTGGCCTGGATCGGTCCAGATGTGGATATAGCTGCCATATAGACCGATCTTTCGATTTAAGGCTTTGGGCCTGATTTCGCCGAAACTTAGGACAGCCAGTTAAGTTAGGCCCCTCGACATCTTTCTACGATATTGCATAGATCGGTGCAGATTTGGATATAGCTGCCATATAGACGGATGTCTCGATTTAAGGTCTTGGGCCCATAAAAGATGCCTTTATTGTCCGATTTCGCCGAAATTTGGGACTGTGAGTTGTGTTAGGCCCCACGACATCGTTCTACGATATGGCCCAAATCGGTCCAGATTTGGATATAGCTGCCATATAAAACGATCTCTCGATTTAAGGTTATGGCCCCTTAAAAGGCTCATCATAAAAGGAGCCAGTCTGTCGGACACAGCTTGTCATTCAACCGGTGATATATCATCAGGGCCTTCTTATCGCCCAAAGGATTTTCGGCTCAGACACAATTTCCCCAGTAACCTATGAAGCATACTAGTGACAACCTATTCTGGCGGCACGTTGTTCGTTGGAGAATTTCCCGGGAAACGTGTATCAAAGAGTAGGTCCAGTGTTTCCTCACTTGACATTATCCATACATTCTCTGACTTCTGAATATACCCCACCGTAATAGGTCTCGAGGGCAGAGGCCTACAGTCCTCAGATGTATCCTCCACGGAGCCACAGAATTCCAACAAGGACTTGTTCTGACCCTTTCTCAGCTCGCCGTTATATTTTCTTAGCTCAGCCTTATAGATGTCCCAATCGTGTTTATTGTTGTTGTCGTAGACAGATTTTCAGATGGAGGTGGCGATCCTCTTCAAGCTCCTCTAGGTGAGCAAGCTTGTGCCGGTCCAAGGGACCGATCACCGCGGGACAGAGTGGCCATTGGTTATTTGAAGGCACCAATAACGCGCCTTGCCATATCAAGCACCATAGGCATTCAGTATTGGTCAAGAGTCGGTGCCACCCGGCCTCTCCATGAGACTCTCCGCTCGATATCTCTAATTGTCCGCTGCTGTCGTTGCAGCTACTCCGTATGGAGCATTCCACTATCCGCAACCTGTAGATGCGCCCGGTAGCTCGCAGCTAAGCTTCTCGTGACAGCAATGGCCCTCACACAAATTGAGCTCAATATTCCAGCCTGTGTGGTTCTCACAGCTATCCCGTACCGGGATGTCCCCATCGTATGGTGCTCTTGTTCCTTTCGCCCAGTTTAAGAGTTTTCCTCAGTTCTACCTTAGACCCAACAGCTCTGGGGTCCACCATGGCGGTCGCTGTTTGCGCCTTGGCACTAGGACATGCTGACATAAGCGAGAAATTCAGGGCCTTCGTGATCCTCTTGACCATTATGTCTATATCCTGGGCAGTTGCCACTTCCTTTTCTGATCTAGATGGGATAGACTTCTGCAGTATTTCCTACAAGGCTGAAACTAATATAACGATGATCAGAGAAGCTGTGGTCATCCAAAACTTCCCAGTCGTATATTCTTGCGCTTATATCTTCCGATATCAAGGTAATATCTAATACCTCCGGCCTGTTCCTGGTAATAAAGGTCGGTTTATCCCCTTTATTACAAATCGCCAGATTGCAACTTATAATATATTCAATAAGCAGCTTACCCCTTTCGTTAACATCCGAACTTCCCCATATCTAGTGATGTGCATTAGCATCACTTCCTACAATGAGGCTCTTCTTCCCTGCAGAGCGGCTTCCACCAGCAACTTAAGGTTTGAAGGCGGCATCTCTGAATCGTGTCCCACACATAGAGAAGCCAGCCAGTAATGAGACTTATTTATTTTAAGGCTGGCTACAACTGAATCTTCAGTACTTACCGACGGAAGAAGAAAAACATTAAAAAACACTCTTTGCAAGAATGCAGGCTCTGTGTCTCCTATTCCCCTTCCCCTGAGTAGTTTAAGTCCCGGAATTCTTAGACCACGAACTATTCCTCCACACATGTTTCCTGGAAAGGAACCACGTCAAATCCCCCTGCCATCAGGAGGACCTTTAGTGCCGCCGAAGCGGCCTTATAATGGTGGAGATTTATCTGCAGAAACCGGACAATAGTCAGGATTCAGAACTTCCACCACTGTTGTGATAGCCTCGTCATCTGCTTCCGCCAGGAGTTCATCCTCACAAGATTCGTTAGATCTTGTCATAACGAGCTTCCGTACGCATCCAGGGGCAAGTGAAAAGCTGTGTAAACACTCTTCTTCAGGACATTGGGCACTTGCGGCTTATCGGGTCCCGTTTCGATGCCATCCCCTCCTATCTCGAAAGTGGCAGGGGGATTACCAGTCTCCTGTAATCTGCCAGACCTTAGCGATGTGGTCAATAGTTCCTCAGGCAAGTATTCAGCAAAAACTGCTGAGTCGTCTCCTGATTCCCCAACCCCACCGCTTCTATAGGCCTTCAGTTTCAACTTGTTGAATCCGTAGGATACAACCCCTTCAGACTTGTTGAGGTCTGCGAGACAGCCGGAGTTTAATACGAATACTGCATGTCTCGGGTCACCATCAGCCTCATCCAATCTACCAATCTTCCAATCGAGGGTTGAAAGAGTGGGATTATATTCCCTTAGTCTTCCAAGTATGGATTCAGGATCTGAGGGAATCCTTGGTATCCAAGCATGTGCCACTGGTCGAGAAGGAATATCTTCCTTCTTGACTAAATCTAGTGCCGCACCTGCCCAGATGTCACCAATCATTTTTAGCGCACAACGATACATTTCAAATTAGTCTGTATCGTCCCCGATACCAGCCTACATTGTCACAAACTGGAGGACACCCAGGAAATTCCGCATAAACATCGGAGTATAGTGATGACAGTCCATTGACTATCCCTCTCCAAGTATTTCTAGGTATGTACCCCTGTTCATCTCCCTAGTCGACAACTGTCATCACCAAATGTTTCCTAGCGATATTAGCAGAGGTTCTTGGACCCATCTTACAATTGTTCGCCTTAGTTCTTTTAGACATGGGATGCCCTCCGGGTGACCGTAGCCTTTTGGCTGACTGCGGTGTAGTTTCCGAATCTAGATGTGTAGTCTTTGGGGTAGCCTGTGCAGCCAATCCCCGATCCCAATTTAGGGAGTATCTCTCCCTAGATAAGGATCATTTGCACCAAGCCTCTCAATAAACCGGAGAGCGACGCCGCTCCACTCTTCGAGGTTTCAGTAGCAGACAACATGCTACGGCCTGATACTATCACCCTTCACAACCTAGTCGGCTACATAGAGGGTTCCATCGATGTCAAGGAATATACGAAAGACGTAAAAGTGGTCGCGTATGCTGATGACGTAACAATTTCGGATAGGGGAAGGTTTCCCAACACTCTAAGACATATATTTTAGAAAGCCCTACGTGCTCAATTTAAGGAGTCAGCGAAGTGGACTACTGAAAGTGGTCTAGGTAAAAATCCGTGTAAGACAGAAGTGGTTGTTTTCAGCAGGAGATACAAGTTGCCTACAGTGAAACCTATCTCCTTGGAAGGAGAGAATGTTCCATTTACAGAAAGCGCAAAATACCTAGGTGTTTTGCTGGACAGGAAATTGAACTTCATATCCAACATTTTGGAAAAGGCAACTCTTGCCCTATACACCTGCAAGAGAGCCATTGGCAAAAGTTTAGAATTTAGACCATGTGTCACGCATTGGGTCTTTTGTGGTGGTCTGATGGACGTCGCTTCAAAAGTCCACCTACTGCTCAATTCTAAACCGGATCCAAACGATGGCTTGTTTGTGCATCACAGCGCACTGATGCTACATCTGTCTTGCCTCTGGACATTGTGGCTAGACAAATTGCTGCGACCACTGCCGTGAGGTTAAGGGAACTTTCTCATTGGTCATGTGGCGACCACGGACACTGTATTATCCTTGATACAATATCCGATGTTTCAGGCAGTGTGGATTACACCCAACATGAGCCGCTTTTTGATAAAAATTACTGTACCACTATTCCTACTTCCGGGGTCTAGATCTGTCGCTCCACTGGAAATAGACACGGTTCATCAACCGCCTAATGGCTACTCAGAATGTCAGGAAGATCAAAAACATAAATATTTATGGAGTCGAAAATTAGTATTTCGATGTACTACAAACGGAATGACGAATTTAATATACCCCCATGCAATGGTTGAGGGTATAATAAGATTGCATTAGGACCATCGCTTAAAACTACACTTTTAATATCCATCAACTAAGCTTTTTAACTCATCCCCATGGAGTCGGGGCACACTACTCTAGTCATTCCGTTTGTAATGTCTTGAAATATTGATCTGCGACTCCTAAAGTATTTATATTCGTGATCGTCTCGACATTATGAGGTGATCTAGTCATATCCTATCGTATGTCCGTCTGTCGAAATCACGATAGTGGTCGAACGTAAAGCTAGCCGCTTGACATTCTGCACAAATACTTCTTTTTGCTGTAAAGTGACCTTTCAACGTGTCTTCTTGAGCCCCTAGAAGCCTCAAATATTATCTGATTGGGCTGAACGTAGTATTATGTTACGACTTCCTATAATAGTGTTAAGTACGATCCACATCGGTCTACTGCCTGATAAACCTGAGCTTCTGAAAGCCGCAATTCCAAACCCATTGGGCTGAACTTTTGCATATGGTGTTCAATTGCGATTTTCAACAACCTTGCTAAATACGATTCAAATCGGTCTATAATCTGATATAACTCCCAAATAAACCGATCTTCCGATTTGTGATCTTAAGCCCCTGAAAGCCGCAATTATTATCTGATTTCGCTAAAATTTGGCACGTGGTGTTCAAATACGACTCCTAACTAACTTGTCAAGAAGGATACAAATCGGTTTATAACCAGATATAGCTGCCCAACAAACCGATCTACCGATTTGAGATTTTGAGCCCCTGAAAGCCGCAATTGTTATGCAATTTGGCTGAAATTTTGCAAGTTATGTTTGATAATGACTTCCAATTACCGCAGTATCTTCGGTCCGAATCGGACTATAGCCTCATATAGCCCCTTACAAACCGATCTCCGTATTACTCTTCAAAGGCGCCTTGAGGCTTGAATTTTTTTCCGAGTTGGCAGGTGATTTGGTCCAGTAATTAGACACATGCTTCCAAGAATCTTCCCAGCCGAATTTAGCACGTTTTTGGTTGTTTAAACTTTCATCAAATCTTTTAAATCGAATCTTTTCCCAGAATGGCTAAACACCAATTAATAAACATTTCATTTTAAAATGAAACTAAAAGCAACTCTAGTTATCTCATTGTTAAACAAAAGTTTACTGCTCTAAACTTCATTGTTCTCTATTCATTGTTTCAATAGGTTCTATAATAGCATGACACAATTCTTGCTAGCTTGCCAGATAGCCTGCCTGCCTGTGTATCTGCCAGCCACTGACCCATGACCAATAAAACTTTAATCCGAAAATCAAAAAATCACTTTAAACGAGTTCTCTCTCAAAACAAAATTCAATTAATCACTGGAAAACTGAATTATGAAATGACTGAAATGACAGAAATAACCTTTCCTCGGCCAGTTAGGAGGACAAATGAGAGGAAAGTAATCAATCAGCATGGAATGATGGGCACAGGGGCCTAAAAGGAAATCACGAGCCAAGAACCAAGTTGACATCCAACTTCAGTCATCCTCCTATCCTTAGCCCAACTCCCTTGTCACTGGAGGACAATGATAACAACGACAACGACATTTACTAAAAGTTCAACAACTCAATTATTCAGGACAGAAATAACAAAAGTTGTTTGTTCGGCTCTGAACTGTGCTGTGATGTTCTGTTTTGTATTGCAATCATCAGCAGTTCAAAGCGTTGAGGTGTGGATACCATTGCAAAGTTAGTGGGATGATATGGGGCGCTGTTGATGCGGAAGTGGGATACAGGCCACAAAATCAAAGCCAAATTGTCCTGTGGAGTCAAGAGCAGAGACGCCGGCAGAGTGAGATGAACCGGCAGTAATGGCAAACTACTGCCACTGCCATTACCAGTTACTGGTGCTGCTATGCAAAAACAAAAAAAAAACGAAATCATCAACAAAGCACAACACAACAACTAGAACGAATACACGAATACTTCAAAGGACATCAAAGGATGTATGTGTCAAAACTCACACATAAACAAGACTCTCGTCGCAGGCTAACATATGAGTCGGTATGCTGACAATGGCATCTTGTGTTTGGTGCTTAGGGCGTGGTACATTTGTGTAGGTATACCTGTGCGCAAAATACACCAACACTTGCAGGCCGGCTCGTATACACCAAAAACCAAAAAATAAAACACTCTCTTTTATAGGTTTACTCTCCCTGGCTAGCGAGCGTTCTCTCTCTCTCTCTCTCTCTCTCTCTCTGACGCTCTTTAAACGCCTTCGCCACTTTGGATAAGGGCAAAAGCGCAAATGTAGGTCAAATTGCATTTTTGCCAAGCAGAAACTTTAACCTCCCCAAAATGGGGCTTAAAAAAGTGCATCAGCCAAGTCCTCCACCCTCTCTTGCGAAGGCGTTAATTGCAATTTTACCTCATCTTCAAAGACATTTTGCGGTGCCCGGAAAAACTGAACCAAGCCCTTATGACCCTAGCAAGAACTGCATGTCTAGATGGAGCATATTTTTCTGGGAACTTACCTTTGCCGAATGTGGGGCGCGAGATGTCCAGTAAAAGGATCTCTTAGCTCGTTTGCTACTTATTTTTCCTATTCAGCGTTAAAGTTTCGTTGAATGGTTCTTGCCTCGTTCTGTGTGCGTTGTTGGGTAAATTAAACACCGAAATTAAAGAGTCAATCGACAATCTTCATACATGTATGAACATATGTATGTAGACGTAAATATATCTACATATATATATGAATAGATTTGTTTGAGTGTGTGTGTGTGTTTCGAAACAATCGCAATAGTTTTTTGTTGAGAATGAAAATTGAGAATGAACCTAAAAAATCAACAAGACATATGTTTGTTGTAGAGATTTTGAAATTTAGAGCTGATTTCCGGCTGCTTCCGTTTCCCCTCAATGCTGGACTTGGCCTTTCACTTGTGGAAATTCTAATGTCAGCAGTTAATTTGGGACTGTTGTTTTTGTTAGGAACCGTTTTTAAACACCGCACACCAGCTTGCTGGCTATGCAATTTACAGCCCCTCTGGGTTTTGCTGGAGAAAAATATCCAAATTCCGTTCAAAGGAAAATTTCGAAACGAAACTTTTTGCGTTTTACGTTTTTGTTTCCGATTATTTTGGTTTTATTTTTGAAACAACGAAATTCCAATTCGGTTGGTTGGTGTTGTTGTTGTTGTTGTTAAACTTGTATTGATTTTGTTGGTATTCTACGAAACAAGGAGAAATTATATAGCGACGCAAATTATAAATTATATGAGTAGAATTTAATAAAAACGCGCTTAAAAAGAACCGCGTTCTCTTTGCTGGATACTTTGAAGACCGCTTGACTCGTACTGAAATGCAAAAGTGTCCCAACACAGTAAATGTTGAGCCACACACATCGCACAGCCAACACAACAGCCATCCAGCCAGCCAGCCAGCCAAACAAGAACATCCTGCGAGGAGCAACGAGGAGACGAGAGCCTATACGAATATCAGATGTGGTGGCGGCGGTGGCAATGGTGCTGGTGCTGGCGACATACATTCACATGGCCCACTCACATATAGAATAGTAGTTCGTGCCACCTCTTCCTGGTACTTTGATGATACCAAAGGACTGCTCCTACTCAGCTGAGGCTGCTTTAGGCCCACCGCCCATGCACTCACTCCCACTCCCACTTGGGCTTCGTGAAAACAGAGCACCTATTTTTGTGTCATGTCATAGTATAAACATTCCCATTCTATAGAAGAGAGCCACAGATAATGAAAGAGAGTTTGGAAATTAAGGAAATGGGTTATACAGCCAGTGTTGCCAAAGAGTTTCCATACAAAGGATATGACAGAATATAAATAAAATAAATTTTAATTAATTCATCTAAATAGCAAACAAAATGAGTTATCTAGAGGCCTCGAAGTTAAATTGGGAAATCCGACAATTTTCCCCAACTACATTTCCCATGAACATTTCATTAAGAAGAAGGGAATACTTCTCTCATATCAATGAGTGCAGTCCGATTACAGTTTAGGCTCAATGATAAGGGGCCTTCTTTTTTATGCCGTGTCCAAACGGCGAATCGACAACACAACTTAGTGGAGAAGTTTTAACATGGCAGATTAACTCAGAAATGTTGTTAACGCCGAGATTTCAACCCAGGCGTTCGGCGTCATAGGCGGACATGGTAACCTCTGCGCCACGGTGTCCTCCGGCAGTGTAGCAGAAACTTATAGAATTAATTAGGAAAAGAAGTTGCAGTTATTAATCCGCCCCATCCCACTATGGGCATACACCTGAGCCAGTTGTTGTGCGCTTTGAATAATAAAAAATAACCTAAAAAAAAAATCTAAATCAGGAATTCCGTGCACTTACAAAATCCTTAATTGTTTTCCATACCACGCCCCTAAGTTGGTCTGGTATTGCTTCCCATTTAAATGCCGGTGTCTGTTAGCTGCAAAACCCGAGCTCTGACATAGGAAATACTCCAAAGTCTCCTCATCTTCCCCGCATACCCTACACATGCTATCAGTTGTTGCACCGATTTTGCATAAGTGAGCTCGTAATCCTATAAGTCCTGTCATGATACCGAAAGCTATACTGAACTCCTGCTCCTCTCCTTTCACCAATAGCCTCGTCTACTAATGGTTCGGATCTCCCCATAGGATTTTTGTCGTCTTTCCTACCGTTTCGCTGTTCCTAAGTGTTGCATGCATTCATCGCCCACAACCGTAGGACTACATCAACCCGAAAGGCTTTGGGTTAAAAAGGTTTATTGACAGCAGTCCACTGACCTTCACTGCCAAATCGTCTACTTTTTCATTCCCCTTACACTCTATGGCTCGGCATCGAATCTCCCTCTTACACTCAAAAACTATTCATGCCTTTACCGTCCTGGTTGTTATTGCCCAGTTTACGTTAATACTACACCACCTCACGCATTCCGGAACTGTATTGCAGGACACCGTGGCGCAGAGGTTAGCGTGTTTACCTATGACGCCGAACGCCTGGGCTCAAACCCCGGCGTAGCATCAACAAAATTTTCAGCGGTTGTTATCCTCTTGCTAATGCTGTCGCTACGCGGCACACCGTCAGGACTCGGCATAAAACAGGAGGCACTTTATCATTGAGCTTAAACTTTAGTCGGACTGCACTCATTGAGATGAGAGAAGTATCCTTAATGGAATTTTCATGGGAAACTTAGTAGCAGTAGTAGTATTATGGTAAGACGTGAGTGTCAGCGAATTGCGATGTACAGAAGTCAGAATGAAGTCCGGATATTCCACCAAAGAGTTGAACATCAAACCGATTACTTTAGTGCAGGCACATTCTCCTGCTGAGACAAAGAAAGAAATTTAGTAACTGGATAGTGTGCAGAGGATATGGAAAGAACATTTTATTCAGCTGCTAGTGTCCGACGATGGCGGCGAAGGGGATACCGCAGAACCCTCCAAGTCAGAATGAAGTGCAAGAAGCTGTGACCCGACTGAAGAACAACAAGACAGCAGGAGCCGATGGGTTACCCGCTGAACTATTTAAGACCGGAGACGACTCGCTGATAAGGCATATGCAACAGCTTGTCTGCGCGATCTGGCTTGAAGAACACATAACCAATGATTGGAACCTCAGCAACTATGTACCGTACACAAGAAAGGAGACAAGACGGAATGTGCTAACTAAAGAGGAATAAGTCTCCTCTCCATCGTATACAAGATACTCTCGAGCATACTGTACTGAATGATTAAAACCTAAAGTCAATGAGATAATTGGGCCCTGGGAAGACCAGCGAAGGACAAATCAATACCTACCATCTCTTTGTTGATTACAAAGCCGCTTTCGATGCCTCTCTACGTTCAAATGTATTTCAACATCTGTCTGAGTTTGGTTTCAATGCAAAATTAATTAGACTTTCCAGGGTTACACTTGCTGAAACACGTTCCTCAGTAAGAATAGGAAACAATCTCTTGGAACCATTCAATACCAAACGGGGTTTCGTGCGACTACATAGTTTATCGTGTGATCTCTTAAATATCCTGCTAGAGTAGATTATACGAGATGCAGATGTGAATACATATGGCACACTACTCACAACAGATGCTACTTGCCTATGCCGAAGACATCGACATCATAGGTCGGTCACTGGAAGTAGTAAATGTAGCCTTTGAAAGATAGAGCCAGTTAAAATGGATCTGGCAGTATATGGAGATAAGACGAAATGGTTGGCATCAACTCCCAAAATGTCCTGTACAACCGATCAGATAAAGCAAATGGAGAAAGTTGGGAACCACAACTTTAAGATTGTCAGCAACTTTATCTACCTCGTCACCGCTGTTAACGAAACGAATGAAACCAGCTTGAAATAAGGCGAAGAATACTTCTGGCAAATAGATGCTACTTTGGATTAAGTTGGCATTTTAGAAACAAGGCCACCTCTCGCCAGACGAAGATAACACTATACTAGACACTGATACTATACGTGTTGTTACAACACGGACAAGGCAAGGGTACTTGTGAAAGCAGACCAGGCAGTACTTGCAGTGTTTGAGAGAAAAGTTCTTCGTAAAATATATGGACCAGTTAGCGTTAATAGAGAATATAGGTGTCGTACGAAACACGAGCTGTATGACGACAATAGCATGGTTACACGCATCAAAAGTAAAAGCGTTCTAAGTTCGCCCGGGTTGATCGCATTTGTCTCAACCAAATTTATCTTTGCAGGAAAACAAGTTTTTTGTCCAGTATCTCATTAGAAACAAAGGATTATAGATAAATATTACCATGCTATTGGAGCCTTATCAGGTTATGGACCTATTCTGACTTTGTGTGGATGTTGGCGACCATAATAAAAGTCATGGTGCAAAATTTTAGCCAAATCGGATAGGACTTGCTTTCCACAAGGGCTCATGAAGTAATATCGGGAGATCGGTTTATATGGGAGCTATATCCGATTACAGACCGATTCAGATCATATTTGGCACGCATGTTGAAGGTAATACGACAAAACGTCGTATCGGTTAAGAATTGCGCACTCCACAGGCTCAAGAAGTAAAGGGTGATTTTTTTAGATTTAGTTTTTCAACAAAAAAA
This sequence comes from Stomoxys calcitrans, assembly GCF_963082655.1. Classification (NCBI taxonomy): domain Eukaryota; kingdom Metazoa; phylum Arthropoda; class Insecta; order Diptera; family Muscidae; genus Stomoxys; species Stomoxys calcitrans. The sequence goes on along the minus strand of NC_081555.1, from coordinate 28,762,709 downwards.
AAAAACAAAAAACAATAATAAAATTCAGAAAAATTAATAAAATCTTTATTTCATTCGATAGTACGATCTATAAAATTTAATGTTTGAAGATTACTTCATGCAAATGTTGACCGTGACTGCACCTTAAATGGTCCAACATTTCGGCAGGTATCTCACGAATAAATTCTTCAATGTTGTCTTCGAATGCGTCAGTTGCAGCGGCATTGTCTGTATAGACATGAGCTTTAACATAGCCCCACAAAAATTGTCTAAAGGCGTTAAATCACAAGATCTAGGCGGCCAATTGGCCGGTCCCGAACGTGAAATAAGATGTTCACCCCACTCGCTTCTCTATAAAATCCATTGTGATGCGTGCAGTGTGGCGTGTGGCACCGTCTTGCTGAAACCACAAGTCATGCAAGACAAGCTCTTACATTTTGGATTAAAAATGGTAGATATAATCTCACGGTAGCGCTCACCATTTACAATTACATTACGATTCGCATCATCTTTAATGAAATACGGTCCAATGACGCCGCCAGCCCATAAACCGCACCAAACTGTGACTTTTTCAGGATGCATTGGAAGCTCTTGCAATACTTCTAGCTGATCTTCACTCCAAAATCTACAATACTGTTTATTCACGTACCCATTGAGCCAAAAATAAGCTTCGTCGTAAAATAGAAGAAGAGCGCGAAGAACTTCTCTAAAAGAGCAATAATTGCATCAATAATTAGCAAGCGTTGTTCGTTTGTAAGCCGATTCATGGTTAAAATATAAATCAAACTGAAGATGTTTGACAGTGAAACAAACACGAAACGTGCATGAGCTGTTTTAACCAGTGTCGTCAAAAAGATGATAGCTAAAAAATCACTCTTTTTAATCGGGAGATCATTTTATATGGGAGCTATATAAGGTTATGAACCGATTTACCGACCTAAAGAAGTCAAAATCCAAAATCGGTTTATATGGCAGCTATATCAAGCTATGAACCGATTCAAAAAGGAAGTCTTAACAAAATACCTCATACAAAATTTCAGCCAAATTGGATAAGAATTGCACCATCTAGAGACTCACGAAGTCAAGATCCAAGATCGATTTTAATGGCAGCTATATCAAAACATGGACCGATATGGCCCTTTTACAATCCCAACCGACCTACACTGATTAGAAGTATTTTTGAAAATTGTGTAAGTTAGCGTGCTTTCGACAAGCAGATAGACGGACGGACTGTGCCGCTGGTAGGTTAATAAATACTTAACTTTGAGTCTTTTTATTAAAGAAAAAATAGGAGCGTCTTAAATTTTTTAAGTTAAGATGCTAAGTTTTAGAAAAGAATATTTCAAAAAATATTAAAAGGGCAGTCATGTTTGAAGTAAAATGAGAATCAATCAGCGATCAAAAAAATTTTTTTTTAGTGCAGTATGGATGCGCTTACAAAAAGAAGTACGGTCCAATGACGTATGCTCCAAGTCCATTGTATGGCCCAGTCCATACAATGGACTTGGAGCAATATCAAGGCAACAGGTAGTCATTTGGGCAAAATTGAGTCGATTCTGAAATTTAGATTACTTCCACACGTTTTTTCAATTCCAAGTGAAGATAGATAATGGAGGAAGTCAAAGGTATTTCGCCCAAATAATTTCACTTGAATCTTTTTCAAAGATACTTTTACAACTTTTCAAAAAAACGGCAACTCTACTTACGCACACCCACCCATAAAAGAGGGGGGCTAGGCAAGTTGAAAGCTTTTTGCCAACTTCTTAGCCGGTTTGTTGAATAAAACATTTCATTTCACGCTTAACTACATTTCCTTGAAGAGAGCCATTTTCATTTAATGCACAAAACAAAATGTTTATCAGGAGAGTAGTCCGTTTCGTTGGAGAGTCATTCCATTAGCCGACACAGTTGCTGTGTGATAGCTCATTTTGGTGCTGCTGACTTCGGCAACTGAGTCTCTCAACATACTCAATTTGCACTTTTTATCTCTCTCTCTGTCTGCATACGATGTCCTTTTGAAATCTTCACACCATACCACAATTTTCCAAGACTACCTTGTTTTTGACCATATTTCTTTATTGCTGTTGTTTGTATGTGAGTTTTGCAATTTTTATATGGTGAATGAACCTAGGAAATGCATTTATCCAACATTATTATACCCTACAATGGGTGTGTGAATTTTAGAGGGATTAAGAGTTATTTATAATAGATGAAAGTATTTATGAAAACTACCTCTAAACTAATATTTTAAAAATCCTTTTACAAGGACGTGTGAAAGGTATTTCTAATATACAGCTTTAGTTTGCTCTAACGCTCATTTTACACCCATTGAACAAACTGCCCTCATTGGTTCAAAATAGTGAACCAATAAGTCAGACAAAAATGTTCATAAATCAACAACAGTATTTTGTTAACGATACTTTCGAAACAGTCCCCAGGCGTTCAAAATCTGACGACGTATAGTGAACATTTTTTTTAAAGATTACAAAAGTTTTTATTTGATACTGATGTTTTAAGAGTCATTTAAACTAACAGTTGGCGTACATACAGATTTTGTGGGAATAATGTTCATAACGGTCCGTATATAAAATTGACAACGCGTGTTCGCAAAATTACTCCCGTTGTCAATATTTTCAACAACGCCTGTTTATGATCATATCACCATTAGTGCTTGATCTTGCAACAATAGTAGAAATACCAGTGTTGGTGAGAAGTTTTTTTCAGTAAACCTCTTAGGTTAGGTTGAAAAGAGGGTGCGGATATTAATCCGCCCTATGCCACTATGGACATACACCAACAAAACATGGTGGAAGAAAGATGGATCTGATAATTTCCAATCGAAGACATAACATCTCAGAATTTAGACTCTCGCCTCTTTTTTAAAAAGAAATTTAGGAGATGGTCTGGAAGCGGGTACAAGGATGATATCTCGCGAAGGTATGCCCTCCTCGATTCTCGTGAACTCATTAATCTCAGATATGCTGGCAATAACGTGCTGGTAGTGGAAGCTAAACTTTTATCGAGGATTTGTCAGATAACTTAATTGTCACTGAGGTGACTGCAGAGATAGGCGACAAAATACAATATATGGCTTGAGGAGGGTGCCAAGAAAGACGGATCTGATAATTTTCACTCAAAGATATAAAGTACCAGGATTTAAACTTCTCCCTCCTAACAAGATCAATCTACAATCGTAGAAGGAAGACTTTGCCTAGGCCCAGGAGAATACCTTTGTCTAGTCCTCTAATCGGAGTTGCCCTGGAAAGTCTGCACGGAGGAAAGAAACCGAAAGGTACTGTTCACCTTTTAAACCTTGGGGGGTTGCTGTTGTAGCAGTTTGTTGTGTTCTATTGGGTTGCCCAAAAAGTAATTGCGGATTTTTTAAAAGAAAGTAAATGCATTTTTAATAAAACTAAGAATGAACTTTAATTAAATATAATTTTCTAAAGCAAGCTAAAAGTAACAACTGATAACTGACGGAAGAAAGAATGCAATTACAGAGTCACAAGCTGTGAAAAAATTTGTCAACGCCGACTATATGAAAAATCCGCTATTACTTTTTGGGCAACCCAATATCTTCCGTCCACTTGATTCTGTTGAGTGTCAAGACCCATGAACTCTGCGACTAAGATGTGGTGCGTACACAATGACCTGGGTGTGAGATTGAAACCTTGAGGGTGATGTTCAGTAGTAAATGAAGAAGTAACCCAATGATAATTTTCTAATACCAGTACTAACTTGTGGGGCACTGTTATGCAGAAGGGCTGTGGAGAGAAGAACTCGTCCTAGGTAGATCTAGAAAGTTAAATTCCTTGTCTAGGTTAGAATCACGGGAGCGTTGAGTTGTACATCACAGACGGCTTGGAAGAACTGCTATATAGGCCGCCTGCAGAAGCAGCGAGATGCATCTCTCTTATTCAAGAGAGCTGTCCATCAATGTTACAAAAGGCAGGACCATGTACCATACGACTCCTTAGGGGATTTTAAGGAGCTGCGTTTTGCTGGACTACTTGCTGACTAAGTGACGGCAGATTAAGGTGGAGGGTTGGTGGTTAGAATTACGGGAGCGTTGAGTTGTTCGGAAGAGCTGCTAAATAAGCCGCCTGCAAATGCGAAATTTACCACGGATATTCGATTAAGAAGCAGCGGGAGCTGCAATATTACAAATGGCGGGACCATGTACCATACGACTCCTTAGGGGATTTTAAGGAGCTGCGTTTTTCTGGACTACTTGTCGACTTATTGACACGAATAACAGGCCAATCAGCCTCTCAAACTTAGTCTTTAAGTCTAGCACTTGCGTGTATTTGGTGGCATTCTTGAACATAGAAGGGGTTCTTAGTAACATGAAGTTGGAGTCCCTATTTGGTACTTTGATAGACAAGAATTGGGCTGATACGATGGTGAAAGGAGGATTAGGAAGATTGATACAAGAGGATATCCACAAGGAAGAAGTTTATCGTCTACGTGTACTTTGTGACGGAGAAAGTGAAATACTAGGGGGTCTAAGGGTATTTGTTTTGGATAGGAATGAGCTGCCGTACTCTATGGAGGCAAGAATCTGGGTGTAATTCCTGCCAAAGCTGAAGAAATAGGGGACTGAATGTACACTACTCCTATAGTTGAGGGCTTAGAAGGAAACGATGCATTGAATGTTTGTTGAGGTGGTTCGACCGGTTCTGGTGTGCCAATAGACCATTGGCATCTGAGCCCTTCGCAGCATGAACTAGAAATACAGGACAGCGCTGCGTTTTTTATCTCAAGAGTTGAATAGCATGCTCGATCTAAGGACTTTGCACTTGTGTATTAGTTGTGAGGCACTGAAGCGATCAGATACCTGGCGCTCCTCAAACTTTTGTGAATATTGGGTTCTGCTGGGAGATGGCGATGTGCCTTGGAGGCTTACGATGTGCCTTTGGCACGAGAGATTAGAAGCCTTTCCTTGTTGATTGGCTGGGTGTGGTTTTTACAAAAAGCGAGCCCTTGGTTGTGGGTAACCCGCAATTCCCGGAACATTCTGTATACACGGATGGGTCCTAACTTGAGAGGTACATGAGGGCACAAGTCTTCATTGAGGACCCCGGGGGACCCCTTTGCCCCAAAAACCTGTTCCTGGGGTCAAATTAGAGGAGGTGCAAAAAATGAAAAAAATCGGGGGTGCTTCCTACAAAGTGCAGTTTTTCCCAAATTTTCGCGAAATCAATCAATACGCCCGTTAGAGAGTTAATACCTTAAATTGAGAGTGGAGTTTATATGGCAGTTATGTCGAAATAAAAACCGATCTTATCCATACTCGGTAGGAATGTCGAGGGATCAAACGCAACTCATTGTGCCTAATTTCGGCATAATCGATGAAAATATTCACCTTTTATGGGCATAAAATCTTAAACTGAGAGATCGGTATTAAACAGCGATATCGAGCAGCCTTACACAACTCACTAAATCAATTTTCTACGTAATCGGAAAATAAATGCGCCTATAATGGGCTCAAGACCTTAAATCGAGAGATCAGTCTATATGGCAGCTATATCCAAATCTGAAGCGATCTGGGCCGTATTAAACAGGAATGTGGAGGAGCCTAACAGAACTCGCTATACCAAATTTCTGCAAAATCGGACAATAAATACGCCTATTATGGGCCCAAGACCTTAAATCAAGAAATCTATCTATATTGTAGCTATATCCAAATCTGACCGGTTTGGGCCAATTTGAATAAGGACGTCGAGAGTCCCTACACAACTCGCTGTTCCAAATTTGAGCGAAATCGGACAATAAATGCGTCTTTTATGGGTCCAAGACCATAAATCGAGAGATCGATCTATATGGCAGCTATATTTAATCTGTACCGATCTGGGCCATATTAAACAGGGATATAGAGGAGCCTTACACAACTTTCTACATCAATTTTCGGCGAAATAGGAAAATAAATGCGCCTATCATGGGCTCAAGACCTTAAATCGAGAGATATGGCAACTAAATCCAAATCTGGAGCGATCTGAGCCAAATTGAACAAGGACTCGAGAGTCCTAACACAACACATTGTAACAAATTTCAGCAAAATCTGCGCCTTTAATGAACCCAAGACCCTTAATTCAGAGATCGGTCTATATGACAGCTATATCCAAATCTGGACTGATCTGGGCCGTACAACCAATCGTCCAAAATTTCAGGGAAATCGGATAATAAATGTAGCCTTAATGGACCTAAGACCTTAAATCCATAGATCGGTCTATATGGGGCCTATATCAAGATATAGGCCAGTATAGCCCATCCTTAAACTTAACCAGCCCATAGACAAAAAAAAAAAGAATCTGTGCGTAGTTTCAACTCAATATCTCTATTTTTAAAGACTGTGGCGTGATTTCAACAGATAGACGGACGGACATGGCTAGATGGTCTTAGATTTTTACTACGATCAAGAGTATATATAGTTTATAGGGTCGGAAATGAATATTTCGATATGTTGCAAACGGAATGACGAAATGAATATTCCCCCATCCTTTGGAGGTGGGTATAAAAAACGAATTTTTATTACAGAAAGCATTTTGTGTAGCATGTGCTTCATAACCGACTTGCATACCCTTCTACAGTGTCATAGTGTTAATTCTCTCATTTGCCTTTTTAGTTTGAGGGCATCCTCTCTACCCCACCCATAACGTCCTTTGTTGCTTCGTTGTTCGTGCATTCGTTTTTCCGAAATTGTAACACAAACTATTGAACTATTTTCCTTTTTTACTCCCGGGCATGATGCTCTGACAACGAGATGATGTGGAGGTAGCATTTTGGACGATATGTGAGTGGGGTGGCCAATAAAGCGAGCTAGCCGAGTGTTGCAAACGAAAAAAGGCTGTCATGCCGATGAATGTGATATATAATGCGATGTGCCCTGTTAGCAGATATATATGTAGGTGGGTAAAAAGGACTTAACGAGAAATACATGAAAGCTTTGGTATGCATATGGCAATGCACAAATTTAGTCATATACAAGTGAATGTATCTATCCTTCCAACCGTACGGCAAGGATATGTGCAGTTAAGGCAAATAATTATTTGGAATGTAGGTGTATATAAGGCTCTAAGAACAATACCAACTGCCAACTATGTTAACAGAGAATATTTTCCCAACGATATGCCATTATGATTGCGGTTTAAGTTGCCATTGGCAAATATGTAACTTGGCTCGTTTTGCTTTTTGCATTACCCATTGTGCATTTACCGTACACTTTGTTTGCGGCCTATGTATGTGAGCTTGCATGTGATAATTTGTTAAAGTTTTAGTATTTACATTATTTTTATTCTGTTTACGCAAAAATGATTGAAAATTATTGCTTTTAGTCAAAGACATTCGATCGATACTGTCAATGCTGATAATAATGTTGATGATGTTGTTGTGTGCATATGCCTTTGTGTGCTGCCGTTCAAATATGCAAATATTGGACTTAAAATTAAATTGGATTATATATTATTATTGAACAACAGAAACAAGTTGATCAAATATTTTCAATAGTTAATGAAAATATTTGCTATGTTTTTATGTTGTTTTTGAGGGAGTTAAAGAAGGGTTAGCATACGATTACAGGTGTTGTTATATTGCATGATTTCGATAAGATGACAATACACTAATGTAAGAGAGTGAAACAAAAATGGGATCACATCTGCGGAAGCCAGTTGATGTGCTGTTATTTGTAAGCTTCAGTCTATCAGCATGTTTTCCGATCAAAAAGTGACCTGTCATGAGGGACACAAAGACTGAGACAACTGTATGTCTATAGCTAACAACAGCAAAGTCTAGGTTGGGCCATATACTTTTGTAATGTTTACAACCCGCACTTTTTGACCATCTGTCATTTGTTACCCTACTGGGCTTTTCCTAAGATTTCGCTAAAGGCATACGCACAAATTCCAGTTTCCTTGGAATGTGTAAGGTAGTTCCTAGTTTCTAACGCTAGGTTAAGTCTGTTTAGGTTTAAGTGGCAGTCTGCCATCAGACTCACTTAGACGTTTTCGTCCATTGTGATACCACAGGAACAGAAGAAGGAAGATGCCTTCTAGTTCCTACCGTTGAACCATCCAGATCGCTTTAAAAAGCAAAATAACTTACGAATGTTCACATCAGACAGGTTCTCAATGAAATGAGATCCTAAAGGGGACTCCTTCAGTCTGTCAGCATGTTTTCCGATTGGACAATGACCTGTCAAGACGGACACAATGACTGTGACGTCTGTTCTAACCAATAACAGCAAAGCGGTAGACCTCATCAAGTCTAGATTAGGCCACATAGTTTTGGAATGCACACAGCCCCCTCTTTGTGACCATTTATCATTCGTTGCCCTTCGAGCCTGATCCTGAAAACTTAGCTTACATGTCGCTAGAGGCATATACGCAGAGTCCAGTGTCCCTGAAATGTCAAGACGGTGAAGAATATATATACTTTATATACCACGGCTAACGAGTAAATCATGACTCACGAAACACTCACGACACCCGAAACACTCACGAGACACTTAGGACTCACCAAACGCTCACGATTCACGAGATGCCCATGAGATGCTTAAAATTATTATTCGCTTCATGAGTCGTGAGACGTGAGTGCCTCGTGAGTCGTGATTTCCTCGTGAGTCGTGATTTCCTAGTGAGTTGTGATTTTCTCGTGAGTCGTGATTTTCTCGTGGGTATTGATTGTCTCGTGAGTCGTGATTTTCCCGTGAGTCGACATAAAAAATTCGTGCGCGAGTAAAATTTTTTTCTCGTAAGTGAAAAATCACTCACGCGCATGGCCTATTTCCTCAGTATTCCTCTTTCAGGACAGCTTCGAAAAGAGGGCTATACCAATGTACTTCGGCTACTCGACAGCTGCAGGGTGATCACGTGCAAGGACAAGAGTCTGAACTCCCGTATATTGCATCTGCACGTGGAGAGCAAAAGCTCGGTCTTCCTTGGGTTGATCCTCAACCCCTTTTCAGGTAGCCCATCGCGACAATCTCCTCAGTGAACCTTCCAGATCTCGCTGAAAGTCGGCAGAAACCTGCCTCGGACCAACAACACGACGCACAGTGGGATAAAATCGAAAAACGCTAGTAAAAATATGTCGTGTGAAATGGGTAGAGATATTTCTATGGGTAAATATATCTCATTGGAATTTTAAATGGTTAGAGCTGAGGTGTTAACGAGATCGTGTGAAAAATTTCAAGTTCCTAGATTGTTTGGGCGCCTTTAGGCAGGCCCCTAAAATTGGTCATCTCGGTATTTCCCAAAATTGTTCAGCTCCAACCACTTAAAATTTCAAAGAGATATCTCTACCCTTTCTCACACGGCATATTTTTTCAATTTTCGCCCACTGTGCGACGTCGTCCGCATAAGCAATTATTTTCGTGCCATCTCCGCCGAGTTCCAACGGAATTTCATTTATGACGAGGTTCCACAGAATCGGCTAGAACACCCTCCCTGGGGATTTCCTCTTGTCATCCGCTTTTTGACCACACTGTCTCCCAGGTTCGCAATAATAATCCTGTCATAAAGAATTTAATTAGGCTACTGGGAGATTATGGAGTGAATCCCCATGCTGTCCAGTGCGGCGACAATCACCACGTTATTGAAGTCCCCTTCAATACAAACTGAGTAAGTTGGTGTATATATGCACCATTCAAGATGGTTAGTACCCAAGACACGACCCGGCCAAACTTTGTATATTTTTACATGTTTCTAAATATATTTAAATATAGATAATTTTCCGATATCCAATACCTTTTTGGCTTCATAACTTTTCAAAAATTCCAATTTAATTGTTGCCCAAAATAAACTCTTAAACAAAGACTTTGCCACATAGCTGTGTCTATCTGTGTGTTGGTGTTAAATATTTAATACAATATATTCTGTTTGTTTTTTTCACAAAATAACCTCATTATTCCAGTGCTGAATAAAGATAATTCTGTTTTGTAGCCAACTATGTATGCTCTATGAAACTAATATTGTGCACAAAAATTTACATTATGTGGTCAAAAGAAACAAAAATGTTTTCATTCCAAACACATAAGTGCATACAAAAACATAATAAAAACACTCCCACACACACACAAATACAGAAATTCCAAATTATCTCTATAAAAACTAAATAAAATACATTTTCACAGCTGAGTACATGCATGTGAAAACAACTGCTTGCATATACATATGTATGTATATAAATAGCCATATACTTTTGTTGAGTATGAAAATACATTCCTAAATGTTTTATTCAATATCCTGTTCCATATAAGGCGGCAGAGATGCTGCCGCCGACGTCGCCGACAATATTCTCAGCAAAATTTATTATCAACACCATCAGCGGTCACCATCATTGCTGATATGAAATCCTACTTCCGCCTACATCCGCTTTCCTAACAGCAACTACAGCAACAACAACGAGCTGTTAACATCGCGAAAAGTGCAAACGAAGAAAAAAGTTCGAATGCAACCCTTGATGTTATCGATTTTAAATTTCTACTGCCAACGAACAACAACGAGAAGTTTAATCAGAACTACGAACCAATATCGTGCATTCAAAAACCTACTCTAAATAGCTCAACATCTCTATTTTGGTAGATAAACGGAAACAAACATAAAGAGAGAGAGAGAGAGGTCCCTAAAGCTTTCATTCTTAAAGCTTTTATGCACTTTATGAACGAACCTCCTTTACAACCCAATCTCCTAGAAATAGGAAACTTCCACACCATCTAAAAAAAAGTCCAAGAAAAACAAAACAAAACTCCCATTAAACCAGAACCTTCTTAGTGGGATTCCCTGTGCATATCTTAAAAGGATGTTCTTCATACTCAGACTCCTTCTCAAATGGCAGCATTTATGGTGGCTCCTCTTTTTGGTCTTTTGGGAGTAGCCTGATATGATGACTATACAACCAGCATCCTTTTCCTAAATGAAAAATAGAGCAAAGTGTATGTTTACCCAAAAAAAAAAACGAAACCCCAAGAAAACTCTGCTAACAAGGATAAGACTTGCATAAACCATTTACTAGGGCGTACATGTTTGAGGATACAGAATCCTATTCCAACCTATCCCGAAGCCAACAACAATTTGCTAATATTTAATTTGCATCTTTTTTCTGTGTTTGTTGTTATTATCGTTGCTTGTGTGGCAGGGAAACAACTTAAAAATAATCTTCATTATGTACACTTTGCACTGGGCTAAGCTAGGAATTGTGGGTAATTCATTGGGCGCCTCTTACACTTTTATACAGCATCTTGTGTCTCATGTGTTTCTGTGGCCTGCTTCTTTGCTCCTTTTACAGCGAATTGATTTTAAGGATAATCAAATTTGGATTTTTTTTCTTTAACAAAGAAATGTATTTAGTGTTGAACATGAGTAGAACATAAAGGGATTTATAGAATTGTTTGAAACCTAACATCGATAAGTAGTTTGAAATTCTTTCGCAATTCAAGAGGCAATTTGGATATTAAAAAAATACTTATCAATTTACCAAACATTAGATTCGAACGTTAAATGCAAAGTTGCCATGAACATTCCTTTAAGGCACCGCTGCAAACTTCTCACATAATACTCGTAATGAGTGCTGTCCGATTGAAGTTTAAGCTCAATGAAAAAGGCCTTCTTTGTTTAGTCGAGTTTCAGTACAACACCTCTTTGGGGAGAAGATATTATATGGCTGTAATACCATTATTTTAAAATGGCATAGTTCCTCGCAAATGTCGCCAGCATTAGGAGGGGATAACTACCGCTGACAATTTTTTCTGATGTTCTCGCCAAGATTCGAACCAAGCGTTCAGCGTCATAGGTGGACATGCTAATCTCTGTGCTACGGTGGCCTCCGAGTTGAAAGTAGGAATAGTTAAATACAACTAAAAATGTGCTAAGTTTGGCAGTGCCGAATTTTGGGTACCCATCACCACGGATTCCTCACTATAACCCATTTTATATTGACTTGTGTCCCGTTATGATACGAAAGCCATGCTGACCTCTCTCTTCCCCTGAGTATAAGCCCCGTGTTCTTACGATCCGGATCCACCATAGGATTTTTGTCGTCCTTTCGTTTCGCAATGAGGGCCATGTCCAGAAATCGGATTGTGTAGCTCTGAATGACTTTGCATTCACCAAATTAGTTGATGCCAGTCCCCTGGTTCTTGCAGCCAACTGCACTCATGTTTTCCCTTTTTCCACTACGGCCCCAAAACCACTCTACCACGGTCGCACTGCATGAGATATCTATGAACATCACACAAATTGGAATTTTGAGCTCCTATCTATGTGGGGTTCATCTTTATCATGAGTAGCTCAGCTGTGAGCTACCGGGCTTGTTCACTGGTTGTGTAATGATCCTAACGTATACTGAATACATAGCTGCAACTTTAAATAATCAACGATATCGCATAGATAGCGTCAATAAGAAGCCGAACGGCACTGGCTCTTGAGTGCCTATGATACTCGAAATGACTAGGCGAGCTATTGATGCCTTTTAATAACCACAGCCATCTCGAACCACTTTGCTCACCTTTAGATATCGATCATCGTCAAGATCGCTATCTCTACATCCATAAGAACAGTATCTAATTCAAATATTCCACAACCGTCGTGACCTCGCCATCCTGATTATTAATGACTAACTTAAAGGAATTCCCTCCAACCTACACTAAGTCGCTGGCAACTTAACATGTCGCTACACGTATCTTATCAGAAACTTCTTCCAATCTTTTCCGGTTTCCTATCAACGCCTTGATTATCCCATAACCATATGAATTGCTGATGGTAAGAATTTTCGAAGGATGACGGACGGATTGATAGAAAGATGGATGGAAAAAAGGATGGATGAAAAGATAAATAGAAAGCAGGATGAATGTAAAGATGGTTGGCAGAGTGAATAACGGAAGTATTGGTGGAAGGATGGTTGATAAGATGGGCGAAAGGAAGAATGGATAGAAAAGACTTCATAAATAGAAGAATGGAAGGATGGTTAAATGTAATAAGGGTATAATGGGCGCAAGGAATGATGAAGGGATAAAAGCGAACATAGAAATATGGACGAATGGATGGAAGAATGGATGGATGCAAGAATGGATGGGTGAAACGTTGGAGAAAAAGATGGAGGGAAGGATAGATGGAAGGAAGGATGGATGGATGGATGGATGGAAGGATGGAAGGATGGATGGATGGATGGAAGGATGGAAAGATGGAAGGATGGAAGGATGGAAGGATGGATAGATGGATGGATGGATGGAAGGATAGATGGATGGAAGGGTGGATGGGTGGATGGGAGGATAGATGAAAGAATACATAGAAAGATGGATGGATTGATGGAAAAATGGATAGATTGAAAGGTGGATGGAAGGCTGGATGGATAGATAGAAGAATGAATGGAATGATGGAAGGATGGATGGAAGGATGAGCGAAAGGATGGATGGTAGGATGGATGGAAGGGTGGATGGAAGGATGGATGGATGAAAGAATGGATGGAAGGATGGATGGATAGATGAAAGGATAGATAGATGGAAGGAGAATGGATGAATGGATGGAAGGTTGAATGAAAAGGATAGATAGATGGAATGATTGATGGATGGAAGGTTGGATGGAAAGATGAAAGGATAGATGAATGGAAGACGAATAAAAGAATGGATGGAAGGATAGATGGAAGGATGGATAGAAGGCTAGATGGGAGGTTAGATGAAATAATGGATAGAAAGATGGATGGAAGGATTGATGGAAGGTTGGAAGAAAGGATAGATGAATGGAAGGAGAATAGAAGGATGGATAGAAGGCTAGATGGAAGGATGGATGGATAGAAGTATGGATGGGAGAATAGATGAAATGGATTGAAAGGTGGATGGAAGGTTGGATGATAGGATTAATGGATAGATAAATAGAAGAATGGATGGAAGGTTGGATGGAAGGATGGATGTATGCATGGAAGGAAAGATGGAAGGATGGATGGAAGTACTCGTACATTAGCAGAGTAAGAACTCGATAGCCTCCTCCCTATCCTCATCAAGACAACTCCTGCAGAGTTGTTTAGAGATGTTTACACCCAAGGCAGGGTGTAAACGTCTATCCCTCATGTAAACACGTGTATATCACTTTCCTTTCACATAGACTTCCCAGAGCTACGTTCGTAATATCACCCAAAACGCAGAAGAACCGCCTCCACAAATAGAAGAGTTATGAACAGAGCAAGTACTCGTTAATCTTCTCTGCATTCTCATCATATGGGACAAAACCAGAGAGTGGAGCGAAACGCCTAGCCCTCACGCAAGCACGTAAGTACCTTCGCCGGATCATATCGCACCCTCCGTCGGAACCATACCGCTCCTAACGCAAATCTTAGGATACGTCACAGAGGTACGATCGCAAGATCACACAAATCGCAGAAGAAACTCCCCCTCAGGAAGCACAGACTGCTTTCCTGCAAACCCGGGCAAAATACCAGCCAAAACGGATACGAACTGATCCCTGTAGAGGCTCCAGAAGTCAATACCCACAGCTGTTGAAAGTCATAGCAAAACACCTCATGCAAAATTTTAGCTAAATCGGATACGAATTGTTCTCTGTAGAGGCTCAAGAAGTTAAAACCCCAGATGGGTTTATATAGCAGCGATATCAGATTATATACCGATTTGAACCATTCTTACCACAGTTGTTGGAAGTCATAACAAAACACGTCATGCATAATATCAGCCAAATCGGAAACGAATTGCTCCCTGTAGAGGCTCAAGAAGTCAATAACCCGGATCTGTTTATATGGCAGCTATATCAAAACATGCACCGATATGGCCCATTTACAATCCCAACCGACCTACACTAATAAGAAGTAATTACGCAAAATTTTAAGCGGCTGGCTTTACTCCTTCGAGTAAATGAAATTTCAATGGCTTCTTGGAGCTCAAGAACTCAAAACGGGGGATCGGTTTATATGTACGCTTTAATTCCCAACAACCTACATCTATAAGAAGTATCTGTGCAAAACGTACAAAAGCTTCATTCGATCGAGTTAGAGATTAAAGTAGCAGTGGGTTAGGTTGGAAGTGGCAGACTCACTAAGACGTTTTCGTCCATTGTGTTACCACAGGAACAGGAGAAGTAAGATGCCTTCCAGTTCCTACCGTTCAACCATCCAGATTGCTTTATTCGATAGAACACTGTGGTGATTTCGACGGACGGACAGATATGGCAATATTGAATTTCGTGATGAACAAGTATATATACTTATGTGGTCGCAGACCATTATTTCGAGATGATACAAACAGAATGACTAGATCACTATACCTCAATCCAATGATGATGTGTATAAAAGTCTCGGAATAAATCCTGAATGGACTTTTACAGCTCCATGGAAGATACAATAGAGAATTGTACAACCCATTAAGCAAACACAGAGACAATTCGGTTGTGCCCCTTACCACAAAGCTCAAACTTTAACAAGACAGGAATATTGAAGACTAATTTGGCTTTTAATTATGTTACAGCTGGCATAAAGATCAAAATCCCTATTGAATGCCGAGAAATCATGGAATCTTGCGCTCATCATGCATATTTGCATGCTTTAAGGCACCCTATTATCCTAACGCCTTGAATGATAAACATTTCTCGGAATAAATCCTGAATGGACTTTTACAGCTCCATGGAAGATACAATAGAGAATTGTACAACCCATTAAGCAAAAACAGAGACAATTCGGTTGTGCCCCTTACCACAAAGCTCAAACTTTAACAAGACAGGAATATTGAAGACTAATTTGGCTTTTAATTATGTTACAGCTGGCATAAAGATCAAAATCCCTATTGAATGCCGAGAAATCATGGAATCTTGCGCTCATCATGCATATTTGCATGCTTTAAGGCACCCTATTATCCTAACGCCTTGAATGATAAACATTTCGAGCCTGGGAAAACAACAGCTGCTTCAAATTCACATATGACACAATCCAATAAGTTTAATAGCCCATCCTAAAACCAAATAAAAGACAAGAATACCCTAAAATGCACACCATCCCTACATTCACAGAGATCCACGAGTATCAATTAAATAATTGCCCAATATCATAAAAATTTTATTTTGTTTTGCTCGCTTTATGGGCCAAACATACTGTGAGCTCAGTCACAATTTATGTCTTTATTCGATTTTTATGATTTTGAATATAATCGTTAATATTTTTCACGGTGTACTTAAGGCAAATAAAAATAACAAATTTTGGTCGCAGAAGAAAATGCCAACCACATCACGAATTCAAATACAACAGTCGAAGCAGCAGCATAATTTTTATGACGATTTCTTTGTGTTTGAAAAAAAAAAAAAAAAACTGAAAAACTTGAAAATGAGGAGTGAGATGAGAATAAATAACGAAAGAAGGCAAAAAAAATATTCAAATAAAATGCAAACGATTTATTTGAATATCATCATCCACTTGAGATAACCAGCATATATAAAACGGGGCTTCCCTAAGAGGCCTTACTAAGTCCATATTTGGCACACACCATATTGTTTATTTAAAGGTTATTACTCCATGTCCTAGTATGTAAGAAGTCCATTTAGCTCTCCATGGGGGTAGACGATATCTTTTTTTTTTTGTTTTGCTTGAGCAGTACGTACAAGTATATGCAAGGAATTCCCAAATTGTAGCATACTCTCCTCGAGGAGCTGGGCATATTTTATTACTTGTTTGCAGATTTTTCCCCCCACTCCTTCAACCATTTTGTGTTCCTCCAATGACAATATTGTGCTGCTTGTCAATGTAGAAGGATCTCGTTGGTAAATTTGAGAATTCTTCTCCTTCCAAACTGCTTTTATCCTTATTTAAAGCCAAACAAATAGAAAAGAACGGAAAAAATCAATTGCATCTTTCACCCGCCCCCAAACCCACACTCAAGGCAGGAAATTTGAATCTGAATTGCCTGTTGCCACCCTGTCAACCCATGAGTCTCCCTCTCTATGGGTGTGACGCATGAAATATTTGCAAATCTCTTCTTCTTTGGCATCCAAGCGTAAGGAATTGTGGAAAGAGAAGAACATTTAAATATTTAAATCTGTATTTATTACGATTTGTATTTAAGTACAATGTCATTAAAATGACAGAAAATGATGTTGCTGCTGTAGCTGTGGTTGTGGCTGCTTCTGATGATGATGAAGAAATGATGATTCAATAATTTTACTTGCCAGAAGAAAATAACTCATTTGTATTTCCGCCTAATCCCTTTTTGGAAAATGAGAAATGATACACAATACTCGTGTCTTGAGGATTAACTTCAATCCAATGGGAAATGCATTGATTGAATGTTCCATGCCAAAGGTGAAGCATTTAAATGGATTTTTGAAGATAGAAATCATAAAACCATCGTAGCGCAGAGGTTAGCATGTCCGCCTATGACGCTGAACGCATGGGTTCAAATCCTGGCGAGACCATCAGAAAAAATTTTCAGCGGTGTTTTTCCCCTCCAATGCTATGCCATGTAAAACTTCTCTCCAAAAAGGTGTCCCACTACGGCACGCCGTTCGGACTCTGCTATAAAAAGGAGGCCCCTTATCATTGAGCTTAAATTTTAATCGTAATGCACTCAGTGATATGTGAGAAGTTTGCCCCTAATCCTTAGTGGAATGTTCATGGACAAAATTTGCATTTGCATTTGCAGAAGTCAAAAAGCACAAGGATCAGATGTAGTAAGTATGGTCATTTAGAGTAAAAGCGTGCTAAATTCGGCCCTTCCGAATCTTATATACCCTCCACCATGGATCGCATTTGTAACGTTCTTTGCCTGATATCTCGTTAAAGGCCAACAAAGGAACATGGGTAAAAATTGCCATGCTAATGAAGCTATATCAGGTTATGGACTGATTCGAACCA
Source organism: Stomoxys calcitrans (assembly GCF_963082655.1). Classification (NCBI taxonomy): domain Eukaryota; kingdom Metazoa; phylum Arthropoda; class Insecta; order Diptera; family Muscidae; genus Stomoxys; species Stomoxys calcitrans. The sequence goes on along the minus strand of NC_081555.1, from coordinate 28,744,895 downwards.
TACCCGATTTGTATGTTGGAAACCATAGTAGAAGGCAAAATTGTGCAAATTTTAGGCAAATCGAAAAAATTGCGTCTGGAGAACGGTTTATATAGGAGCTATATCAGGTTATGCACCGCTTCGGATCATACTTGGTTCGAATGTTGGCGCCCATATCAGTACACATTGCACACAATATTAGTCAAATCGGATACCCTAGGGCCTCAAGAAGTAAAATCGGTATATCTGTTTATACGGGTGCTATAGCAGGTTAAAAACCGTTTTGAGACCATATTTGGCATGCATGTTGAATGTCATGGGAGTATTCGTTGCACCAAATTTCAGCCAAATGGGGCAAGAATTGCTCTCTCTAGGAGTATAGTAAGGAGATCGGTTTATATGGGAGCTATATCAAGTTATGAACCAATTTAGATCACACTTGGGGTAGTTGTTGCAGGTCATAATAAAACACAATTATAATTGAGCCCTTTAGAGACTCAAGAAGTCAAGATCCTCAAGAAGTCAAGATCCAAGATCGGGTTTTATGGCAGCTATATCGAAACGTATGCCGATTCGGCCCATACTTAGCTCAATTGTTGCAAGTCAATACAGAACACTTCACAGCCACATCTGATACGAATTTCGCCCTCTAGAGGCTCAAGAAATCATGACTCGAGATCTGTTTATATGGCAGTTATATCAGGTTATGAACTAATTTAGACCTTACTTAGCACAGTATATGGAAGTCGTAACAAAACTAGAGGTCGAGACCTAAGATCGGTTTCTATGACAGCTATATAAAAACATGGACCCATATGGCCCATTTAAAATCCCAACTGACCTACACTAATGGGAAGTATTTGTGCAAAAATTTCAAGCGGCTACACTGAAAAAAATGTTGTCCTACTTTTAAAGATTAGCAAACTTAAGTTAAATGTGATCAAATTTTCAACTTTTTAAGGAAACTTTCCATTGGGTGAAAAATATTTTCCTTCATATTGGGTTATTTTGTAGCCATTATTTTTTTTGGTAACATAGCTAACGATCTTTATGTTTTTGGTTTCACTGCCAAACATCTTCAGTTCAGCAAATTATTGAACTTCATTATCAAAATGCGTGCTTTGTTAAGAAAGATCATCGCGCGCTCGTTTTTGCTCATTTTTATACCCTACACCACTACTGTGGTATAGGGAATTATAACTTAATGAATTTGTTTGTAACACCCATTGATAAGCATACCGATCGATTAAGAATCACTTTCTGATTCGATATAGCTATGTCCGTCTGTCTGTCTGTCCATGTTAATTTGTATACAAAGTACAGTTCGCAGTTTTCATCCAATCGTCTTGAAATTTGGTGCAGGCATGTTTTTCGGCCTAGAGTCGAAGCCTATTGAAATTGGAAAAAATCGGTTCAAATTTGGTTATAGCTCTCATATATATGTTTGTCCGATTTGAAGTAATATTGCAATCAAATGGTCATTTGTTTATCGATTCGCTCGAAACATGAAGGATTTTTTCTTGACTCTCGACATTATAGATAAATTTCATATAAATCGGTTCAGATTTAGATATAGCTCCCATATATATGTTCGTAGGTTAATAAATCCTTAACTTTGCGTCTTCTTATTAAAGAGAAAAATTTTAAATGAAGGTCAAAATATCGTTGAAAGCTAGAAAATTGTCATTAGGACAGACGGATGGACAGACTTCCATTTCCACCATTTCCGTGTTGTATACAACATGCTGATACATGCAAAGTTTAGGGAGATCCCTAAACCAAGAAGCCAGTCTATGGGACACTGCTTGTAATTCAATCAGTTATAGGTACATCATCAGAGCCTGGCGATTGAAGAGTCGAAACTTTTTATCGGCCAAAGGATTTTCGACTCAGACACAATTTCTTTGACATTTCCTACGAAAGCATATCTGAGACAAACACTAAATATAACATCGTAGTCTTATAGGCCGATCTTATCCATATTAGGCAATGTGTATTTTCATCACTCCCCACTTCGAAGGTCAATGTTTACCTTGCAGATGCTGCTTCTTTAGGTTTGAAGGTGGCATTTCTAAATCGAGTGTCACATAGAAGAAGGCTATCCAGTAGGCATTTTTTTATCTCCAGACTATCTGCCATCAGAAAACCTCATAGGTTTCCAAATGGTGTAAATTTATGTGCAGAAACCAACCGATGGTCAGGGTTCAAAACCCCACCTCCATTGATTAGCCTCAATGCTTGTGTCCGAGAGAATTCATTCCCAAAAAAATCGTTTGAACTTATATTTATGAGTTTCCTCAAGCATTATTGGTTCAGTCTCTCCACTGAACTGAACTTCCTTAGAACACATGCGGTATGGCCGTTTGTTCCTATCCTACTTTCTGAGTTTCTTTTGCGGCTCATGAACACCTTGAGCCTAATCCTTTCGAATGATCCACTCGCCCAGCCTAAACCTATCAAATAACCCTCTCCAACTTGGAATCTTCTCATCCTCCATTGATTGGATTAGTGGTGTGGGTCCATTTTTGCAACCATTCAGACTTTAGCGTTATGGATGATGGTTCCTTACACTCAGAAAAATGCTTTTGGTATTTACGAGATGATTATGTAATACATGTAAGTTCATGATGTTTACTCATCTTAAGTTAAAAATTCGAAAAGGCTTAAGAAATTAACTTTGTGCAAATAAAACTAACTTTTCATGAGTACAGATGAAATCGGTAAAACTTAGATGGTGTAAGTATTTTTACTGAAACAAATTTCTTTGGAATAAACAAGAAATTGACCAAACATGAGTAAAAACACATTATCATCTACGATAATGCAGCTATCCTTAACGGCTGGGAAAACTATCAGTACAAAAATTTCCCTGGCAAGTGTTAAAGAGATAAGATTAAGATTCTAAGTCATCATATATCACCCATAATAACAATTCTATTAAATTGAAGCAATTTTTTTTTAAACTATGCCATATTATATTTCATGCTCCTCTTCTTTATCTAGCTCTTGATGATTTAAAATGAAATCCCCTAACGCTGCTCAAATTTATCTCTGTGTGTAAACTGAGAAATGTGTTGAAGACATCCTTTGCACAGAATAAAATAAACTTTTAGTGTGTTAACAAATCCTTTGCAACTAAAAAATTGTTTCATTTACCGGAATCGCTGCACTTGTGCCTGGGGTTGGTTGCTGGCACATGCATACACCAACACACACATACCCACACTTGCAGTTGTTTATAAATTGTGTATCCTTTATCCATGACTGCTGCAGCAGCAGCATAATGTTTATTTTGCTTTTGACCAACTTCTGTTCCGGTTGGCAATTTTTATGCTCTCCAGTAAATGTGGGTGGTTTGTTAACCTTTTTATCCCTTTGGACTTCTTTCTCTCAGTGGCATCCATTATTATTTGTGTTTTCGCAGAATGTTCCTTTCCTTTCCACTAAGCCAAAGATTTGTTTGCCTTACGAGGAGGCCGCTGGAGAGGCAGCAGCAGGAGGAGGTAGCCTTTGTGCCTTCTTTTTATGTTGTCCGCAGGCAATGCAGTTTTCCTTCATTTTCTTTGTATCCTTTACATTTGAATATTTCGTTTTTTTGTTTCGTTGCTTTTTTTAATTTGAATCGTTAGCTAGGATTTTTTTTTAATGAATTGTGTGGGAACAGAAAACGATGTCAGACGCTTAGTTAACAATCTCATAAAGCTCACGCTAAACAAACGCCTTCAAATGTTTGAGGTTATATATTCTATGAAGGATTTTAGGGCGGGTTTAGGGTGGGTGGTTGTGCGTTATCAATCAGCTCCAGAAACTACACTTTGCGATCAATTAATTTGATGCTGGATTTTTAAGTACAGGTTAGCGAACGCTTAGAGTTTACAATCCAAACGACCACATTTTTGGTGTGAAAATATTTTTTATTGATTTAAATGACACACATTTGTGGAAGTAATCTAAATTTCAGAATCTATTCACTTTTATCTTGACTTTTGTTCTAAGTTGGTCTAAAAACGAGTTGCAAGCTGCACAAATGTAACTTGTATCCGAGTTGGTAGCGTGCTTGGATTGCCTGAGCGGTGGTCACGGGTTCTTGGTCTGTCACTACTGTGGTATCACAATGAACTTCAAATCGTCTAAGTGAATCTGTATAGGACTGCCACTCTAACCTAACCTACCATGCTCTGGCGATTTGGACAACCACTGTGTGGATAAAATGAAGTGAGGAATATGATTAGCCATTCTTGTTCCATGATCAACGATCAAAATGTTTTCGTGCCCTAAGCTTCAAATCATTTTCCAAAATGTTTTTCCTATAATGAGTCGCATTGCAATGATGCCAGGCTCGATGACCATTTTAGCTGCTGTTACCATCCCGTGAGATGGAAAATTACTTCGGTTGGATTTGACATTTTTGTGGGTGGTCATTTCCTCTCTACTATTACAGACCTCTTTCAGGGGGCGTTGAGGAAGATATCTGAATTGGCGAGGGCCCACTGCCTTGGCTTTAGCCGTAGAAAGACTGAGCTGGTAATTTTAACGAGGAGAAGAATGCTGAATTTACCCAGGGTTGGGTATAGCTGCGGAGTTCAAGTACTTGGGCATGATTCTTGACCCGAAAATAAACTGAAGAAGAAACATTGCAAAAGCGTCAAGAGGGAATTTTAAGCGCTCTACTACTGTTGCAAGTAATCGATTGCTTGGGCCGGTTGCGTTACACTCCATGTCTAACCCGGTTGTTCGGCAGATTCTCATCTATGAATGTCTGGCTTGGTATCGGGTTTACCCTACGTAGAATAAAAGTGAAGGTACAAGTTAAGTGGCAGTGGCGATCTCTCGAGCAGGGAGGAGTGCCCTTAGAGAGGCGCTTAATGTCATACCCTATCTTTGACTTCTTTATACACTCCACCATAGGATGGGAGTATACTGACTTTGTCATTTTGTTTAAAACCCCTCGAAATATTCGCCTTAGAACCCTTTAAGTATATATATTCTTGATCGTCATGACATTTTTATCTATCTAGCCATGTTCGTCCGCCCGTCCGTCTGTCTGTCGAAAGCACGCAAACTTTCGAAGGAGTAAAGCCAGCCGCTTGAAATTTGCCACAAATGCTTCTTATTAGTGTAGGTCGGTTGAGATTGTAAAAGGGCCATATCGGTCCATGTTTTAATATAGCTGCCATATAACCCGATCTTGTATCTAGAGTTCTTCAGCCACTAGAGGGCGCAATTCTTATCCGATTTGGCTCAGCTGATATAGCTGTTGTATAAACCGATCTTGGATTTCTATCCGATTTGGCTGAAATTTTGCATGAAGTGTTATGACTTCAAAAACCCAGGGACTGACATCTGTTTTAGACTGCCTGACCATGATACGATAATGCAAGCGGAGATCCGGGCAATCACGGAATGCGTGAAGTGGTGTGGTGCTAACGCGAGGACGTCGAGTGTGAACATCTTTACCAACAGTAAAATTGCCATAAGGGCAATAACAACCAAGACGGTAAGGTCACGAATAGTCTTGCAGTGTAAGAAGGAGATTAGCGCCTTCTCTGAGAATGGGAAAATCCGCATCGTTTGGGTGCCGGGCCATAACGGAGTATGGGGAAATGAAAGGGCAGACGATTTGGCGGTGAAGGCCAGAGGACTGCCATCAATAAACTTGGTCGATTAATCCGCATGGGGCGGATTATTATCTGCTCCCTCTTTTCAACCTAACCTAACCTATGACTTCCAACAACTGTGTCAAATATGGTTCAAATCGTTCCATAGACTGATATAGCTGCCATATAAACCGATCTTGAATCTTGACTTCTTGAGCCATAAGAGGGCGCAATTCTTATCCGATTGGGCTGAAATTTTGCATGACGTGTTTTGTTATGACTTCCAACAACTGTGTCAAATATGGTTCAAATCGGTCCATAACTTGATATAGCTGCCATATAAACAGATCTGGGATCTTGACTAGGGCGCAATTATTATCCAATTTGGCTGAAACTTTGCACAACGGCTTGTACATGATCTTCAACATTCGTGTCAAATATGGCCTGAATCGTCTATAGCGTGATACAGCTCCCATATAAAGCTCCCGTGATACATCTCCCATATAGACCTCCCATATCTCCCCATTTTACTCCTTGAGCCCCTAAAGGACGCAATTCTTATTCGTATTGGCTGAAATTTTAAACAATGACTTCTTCTATGGTCTTCAACATTTAATTCGATTATAGTCCGAACTTGATATAGCTTCAATAGCATAGCAATTATTTTCTTTTATCCTTTGTTGGCCAAAAAAGATACCGGGAAAAGAACTCGATTAATGCGATCCATGGTGGAGGGTATATAAAATTCGGCCCTGCCGAACTTAGGACGCTTTTATATGTAATCTTAATGTTGGGTGTGTGGCAAACTAAGGGTGGTATTGGCAGGTACTTGGCGCTCCTTAAACTTAAGGAGCTGGGGAAGGCAATGCTGATCTGCTGGGGAAGGCAATGCGACTTGGCGACATGACGCATGCTGCGACTGATTATATGCTGGAAGAGCTTTGAAGGCCATCGTGGAGCAGAGGTTATCATATTTCGCCAATGATGTCAGAAGCCTGGGTTCAGAACCCGGCGCGAGCATCAAAAACATTTTCAGTGGTGGTTTTCCCCTCACTAATGCTGGATACATTTGTGAAGTATCCTGCCATGTTAAAACTTCTCTACCAAGTGGTGTCGCTATGCGGTACGCCATTCGGACTAGCCATAACAAAGTCCCTTATCATTGAGTTTTAACTTTAATCGGACTATACATGCAAAATGTTTATTGGCCCATGAATATCCCACCAAGGAACGGGCAAACTGCTTATATATCAATGGGTGCTGTCCGATTCAAGTTTAAGCTCAAAGATAAGGGACTTCCTTGCCGAGTCCGAACGGCGTGCCGCAGTGCGACACCTCTTTGGGGAAATGTTTTTACATGGCTGCCATACGAAAAGATATAGTACCTCACAAATGTCGCCAACATTATTAGGAGAAAACCACCGCTGATAATTTCATTACTGATGTTCTCGTCAGTATTCGACGACCTCTGCGCTGCGGTGGCCTCTAAGAAGTATCCCCTGTTCATAAATGAATTGTTCATGTGAAATCTAGCAGTATTAGAGTTCATTATTGCTGACGTGTTGGACAGCGTTTTCCCGAAAGATATCTCTGGGCTGACGTTACCTCGCCCTTCCCACGAACTTCTGTATGCACGGATGGGTCTAAATTGCAGGAGGGCACTGGTGCATGAGACTTCATTAAATTCCTCAAAATCAGGGAATCACATGTGCTTCAGGCTCTACTGGATCTTAGATCAGCAAGGGGGTTGCGGGAAACAAAGCCGTCAACGAGTTGGCCAAAAATGGATAGCTGATTGGGACAGGTTGCGAGAAACAAAGCCGTCAACGAGTTGGTCAAAAATGGATAGCTAATTGGGACAGATCTCCTAGGTCGTCAAGAGGTTGCTAGAAACATTGCGGTCGACGAGTTGGCCAAAAATGGATAGCTGATTGGGACAAATCGTGCTACTGAATAACTAAGCCCTGTCTTATGCAAGCTTCTTGGTTGGGCGTACGCGCTCTACTTCAACGCTAATGAGGCTTGAACTGTAGCTATGGGTTGCAGAGTGTCAAAGATCCTGTGGTCGAATATTTCGATAATAAGGACGTTGTATATCCTGGAACTGAGAAGGCAGGACACTGCAAAATCAGGTCTCTGACATCGCTCTGGACGCATGGAAAGGCATACGTCTACAGGTTGTGCGATGACGAGGAGGAGTTACATAATAGATGAACATATCTTTCCGTCCCTGGATTTCCTGCAGGCACTTAGTCCTCTTGTTATTCTGGAGTTCTGTATGGGCCTGAATTGGCCGGCTTCTCGATCCGCTTTATTCCATACCATTTTTGTTGTAATAGCCACTTATTTGCATGTGGAGGTAGGGAACCTCGTCAAGTTCCTATAAGCAAGCAAGGTCTTTCTGATCTAAAAGTCCGATCGCAGCTGGAACGCATTGGCCATTCACTTGAACTTGAATGGTGTTATCAACATTAAAGGCGTTGCAAACAATAGTGTGTGACAACAATTCAACCTACCCATTCTATTAGGGTGGGCCGATTATTTTTGATTGTGGTTCTCGGGATTGTACAGAGAAAAAAAGTCCACTAGACCATAAGTCTACGGTAAAAATCGATCCTCTAGATTTTGTCTTGCAGATTTTTCTCCGACTATTGTCACGTTTTTTGGATATTTTGGCTATAACAGCCAAACTGTTGAGATTTTCGATCCAATACTAAAACAAAACTTATAGCCATGACAATAGTTAGGAACTCTCTTTGGCTGTTATAGGCCAATATATCAAAAAACAACGTGACAAATGTCTGAAAAAACGGCAAGACAAAATCTGGAGGTTTAGTCCACTTTTTTGCTCAGTACAATCTCAAGAATTAGAAACGTGAAGATTTCAAAATCGCCGCACCCTAATGTCTATACAAAAATTGGCATTTTAATATCATATCGCACAATGAAGAAAGTTCGAAGCCTGCATGTCTTTGCACTCAATTTAAAGATCAGTTTGGGATTAATTTCATGAAATATCAAAAATCATTAAACTATTATGTAAAATTTTTTAGCAAATCTCTCACTCCCTATATATATATTCAAAAATTAGAATATCTCTCGTATAGTTTGCTATTTGACAAGCTCTCCCTATAACTAAGTCTGCTATTTTCGTTACACTGTGTCTGTGGTGTAGCTCTAAGCTTTGTCTTGATTTCATGCAATCTCTTGCAATTGTTTTGCTTTCTTCGTTGGAATCCATAACAATGGGGGTTTATTAAAACAATAACAACAAGGAACAAATTGTTGCATGCATTACTTTGTAATAAAATTGCAAGACCAGCATGCCGGGGAATAACAAAAACATTAAGGATAACAGCGCCAAAGAGGATAGAAACACCAGCAACAACAGCAGCAAAATATTAGCAAATTCCAAGCAGCAGCAAAAAAAGGCACAGCAGGAGCACACACTTGCTATCCCACATGAGAAGTAAATTTGCATTAGCCAACCACACAAACACTCATACGCGATTATGCTCATATGTGTGTATGATACCACAAAAGGACTAAGGACACATATGAATTTCAAACATTTGTCTAGCTCTGTGACTGCTCATGTCGACTGTGGTGATATTCCTTTTCACACATCACGAGTGTACGGTAGTAGCCCAAGCAGGTCCTGCACCGAAACTCATCCACCTCTCCCAAACCCAAAGTTCGCACTCCTTTATTAGCCTTATTTCAGGCATAAACAAGAAGAAAAAAAATGAGACGTGAAAAAAGGCACCGAAGAACTGCAGAAAATTTGTTTTTGTCTTTCGCTTCCTCTTACATACTTTTGCCCCGGCATTACATTAACACTCTTCGGGGAACATACGAAGCGTCAAAACAAAAAAAGCCAAAGCAGAGGCAAGGGCAGTAAATGAAAAAGTGGTTCTCTTCCTTTCAAGTACACCAACCCATAAAATAACACCCATGCCATCCCATCCCTAACCATCCCTTCACGATGCGTTGGTTGGTTGCTCATGACGCTTTTGCTGTTGATTTGCTTTCTCGCATCTTCTGGTGGCCTGTTAATTTTTGTAATTTGAATAATTTACCACACACAGAGTGAATTTAACAACAAACCCACGCACACACACACACACACACAGCCTGCCAAACAAACAACCACCCACCCACACACAGCTGGCGCTCAATGAAACACCACCCACCTACATGCATACATAACAAACAGCAGCGTAGAGACACACCCACACCAAAACATACAGTTGTACCAAAAATATATTTCCTTCTTTTTGGGTTTTCGTTTTTTGCATAAATAACCTGAAGTTGATGAATGGAAAGACACAAGAAGAATAATTTTATGATTATTCCAAAAAGGGTCCTACACGTGAGAATGATGAGAAATTGCCAAATTTTTACAATAATGCTATAAAAATTATATTTTTTCAAAACGGTAAAAAGTGCCGATTTAGCTGAAATTTTTCACTAAGTGTTTTATTTTGACTTACAACAACTGTGTCAAGTATGGAACCGATTTGGTTCATAGTCTGATATCGCGGCCATAGAAACCCATCTTGAATCTTGGATTCTTGAGCTGATAGATGGCGCAATTCATATCCGATTTGGCTGAAATTTTTGAACAACGACTTCCTCTACGACCTTCAACATACTTCCACACATGGTCTGAATCGTTTCATAACCTGATACAGCTCCCATATAAGCCGATTTCATATCTTGACTTCTTGAGCCGCTAGAGGGCGTATCTATAATCCGATTTTGCATGAGGTGGTTTGTTTTGACTTCCAACAACTGTGCTTAGTATGGTCTACTTCGGTTCACACCTGATATAGCTCCCATATAAACCGATCTCCTGATTATACTTCTTGAGCTCCTAGAGGGAGTAATTCTTATTCGAAATTTTGCACAACGACTTCTGTTATGACCTTTAACATACCTTTTAAATATGGTCCGAGTCGGTTCATAACCTGATATAGACCCCATATAAACAGAGCTCCCGATTTTATTTCTTTAGCCAATCTAGGGAGCAATTCTTATCCGATTTTGATGAAATAGCTCAAATAACATGGCAATACTTATCCATAATCCTTTGTTTGACCACAAAGAGATATCGACCAAAGAACTTGCTAAATTTGATCCATGGTGGAGAGTATATAAGATTCGGCCCGGCCGAACTTAGAGCGCCTTTACTTGTTTTTTTCTATTTTTTTTTTTTTTTTTGTCAGATTGGGAAATGCTTTGTGACTAGTGTGTTTCTCGCCTTATGCCGGACTCCGTAATCCCTGGGGATTAATTATTCCTCGGAACCGTTTTCGCATTACTTTGAGGTGGACCCCATATCTGGTGATTTTCCATATCATCTTCGTTGTGTCTGGGTCCAGACCTCCTTATTCGTACTCTACGCCGCTGCGTCCAGGTCTATCTTTTTCCTGCGCAGTACTTGTTCGGTGTTTCTTATCACCGCCTCCCAGTTCTTCTCGTCTTTCGATCTACATAGATGGCTCCAAGATGAATCAGGGACTAGATTGCTGGTCTACTCTGATGCACTCAATATCAGTATGTTTCTGAGACTGCCGGACGAGTGGAAGGTCTTTCAGGCAGAGGTTTGTGCCATTACAGTAGCCGCAAGAGAAATTCTGGAAAAGGGCTTACCGCCCTCAAAACTCAGAATTTATATGGACAGTATGGCGGCGCTCAAGGCCTTGGGGTCAAGGATGGTGAGGTGGAGATGCGTGGTGGACTGTTTAGAGTCTCTGAATAGGCTCCGGGCCCACGATGTGACGCTGACTTGGGTTTCTGGGCGTGAGGGGATTCTAGGAAATGAGAGAGCGGACGAGTGCGCCAGGAGAGGTTCGTCTGCGCCGGGCGGACCAGTCAGCGGTCTTGCCTACGTGCCATTTGTCGAGCTATTGAACACAGTGGATCCGTGTATAACCTCCAGTACGAGGTCTCACATTTTCTTTTTTTTTCTTCCCTTTCTCTCTCTAGGGTACCACAATGGGCCAAACTGGCCCCCGAGTGAACTCACCATTGGTGGGCGACCCATTCAAC